>NC_092671.1:17507083-17815000 GCF_964355755.1 Antedon mediterranea | reverse complement strand
TATACAAATAAAATGCTGTACCTATAACGTAACTTATGTATCTACTGTGTTGCTAGGGCTTGGTTCCCACTAAGAACATAACGCAAGGACGCAATTAATTGGACCAATCACAAGCGAGCCAATCCGAATTGTCGCCTGGTCAAATCGCTTGCGTTGGGTCGAAGTGGGAACCAAGATTTATGAAATGTTAATCTTGGAAGTTACGTTCATTGAAGGCTCCAACATTATATCTTTTCAAAAAGAGGGCCTATTATTAAAATTTAACACGGAATGTGAACCTCAAAAGCCACTAGCACGACCCATTTCACTCACCTCGCCTAATATCTCTATATCCGCTTGAAAACCCAATTGTTCATCAGGCTATTCATAGTATTCCTATGGATGCACATAGGTAACGTAAGTGGCGCATTCTATGAACGTGGGATATTAGCTGTTAGGAGCTCATTGTAACATGGGAAAATGTATTTGTCCATTATGTGGTTAGGTGACCAGTTCCTTTTCACGCCGCCTTTTCCTCCATATAATAAACCAGGTACTGTACCATTTCATTTACATCTGTGGACTGGAGTTGTTTTTATCAGGTTTTTAGTCGCGTGCAAACGCGACTCTACAGCTCACTATGTCGGTTGGTTGATCGGTCGGTTGGTCGGTCGGTTGGTCGGTCGTCGGTAAACACTAATTCAAATTTGAGCATGCGACTAAAGCCATGTATATGACCTTGTTCTGTATGATATAGAGTCCTAACCACTCGGCTAGCGTAATAACACACCTCCCAGTAAAATCATCTTCCTATACTAATAGATTGTTCACGTCGTAATTATTAGCTTCTACGTATTAGGCTTCTTTCGATATCACCATGCACTTGGCATCAAACATTGTAAATAGTAAATCCACTCTACATCGTGTACATCACACACGCGATTGAATGATTAACTTAATTAGCAGTGTTTTATATTAGGCACACACTGTTGTCTCAATTAAGTTTTTTATGCGACACTTGTCATTTCATAGCATTGCCATTTATATTTTTCTGTACTGTGCGCCAGTATTTTGGCATAGTTAGCGGAGACCATTGGTTTTAAAATTGTGCTGAACTTAATAATGTCCTATTTTTCTAAATTAAAGCGTGGGTAATGGGTCGGATTATTATATATTGATGTCACATTACGCAACATCGAGAGTATAACAGACCGTGCACTATAATATGCCTACTAACTGTTAAAAATGTAGACCATCAATATTCTAGTACAAAAGACACGTAATCGGCAAATCGACACCGAAATATTTGCATTAATTATAGCTTAACTGGGCGAACGCAATTGTGATTTGACTTCAGAGACAGAAAAATACCATAGTAATTTAGACGACTTTAACCGGGCTGCGCAGTACAATAAGCGACGATTACCAGCTCCTTATGAGATTGTGTGAATTAGTAAGGCAAGTAACAAAATCCTTTCACGCTAATGAATTGTACTAGGCTACGTCATGTCTTAATGAGAGTTAGGTAGAAAATTCGCGGACCTGATAGCTGTACCTCGCATTAGCGCAATATTATTGCAAATCTTATATGCTTGTTCGATCTATGGCATTTAAGATTAAATTTCTTTCCTATTTGCCGTAAGACAGAAGGCGTTGAACATTGTAATAGTAATGTATTATAATACATAAGTCTCTGGTTTGGATAGTCAATATCATTTTGTATAATATTTGTTTTCTGATGATAATGAACTCATATATTGGGAGGAATCCATGCCTTGTTGGCCCCATAAAATGCATTTTAATCCTATTTATAAATATTGTATTACTTGTTGTTCTATCATAACACATATAACATGTTTATGCTAGCACAAATAGTGTGATAAACCGAGTTCGGTTGTCATTTATACTGTATATACTGTCCAGTATCATAGACCAGCCGAAGTATCATAGCAATATTTAGTAATACAACATCACACGTATCTAGTAGTAACCTAACACTTAACCTAAGCTTACATGATACAGGCACCATATGTGATTTAAATGAGATGCTGTAGGCCTATACCAAATATTCCTTTTATACTTCGGAAATAGATAGTAGGCCTATGTGGGGATACAACAATGGGAATCGACAAATTCTGTAATGTTTTAACATATGACGCCTGTATCATTGGCCTGGCCTAACCTAACCTTGTACAGGCGCCACATGTGATACATATGTGACACTTTATTACATAGTTTGCCTGATACTGGAGATGTTTGCATAGTAGGCTACACAGAGTCGGGGGCACCTCGAATGATGTGTGCGTTTAATTAAATGCTGACTGTGTATTTTAGCGTCATTTTCATGTCTGTGACGTAGGCCCAGATGTATAATATCCGATAAGTTTTATCAATATATGTGAATTTAAATTACTTATAATTATAATATATTGTTAGGTGTTGAATTATGACAGTCCATGGATGATAATCGTTGTTTTGTTTGGCGCTATCTTACTTTATTGTGAGCTTATACCAATGTACTTTGACGTCCCATCAAATAATCTTTGCTTCTTACAACGATGGCTTAGAGAAGTTGGATTCGCTGTTACATTTGGTACCTTGGTACTCAAGGTATACAGGTAAGGCTCTGTCTACACTATTAAACTAGTTTGACAACAACAGTTTGATGTGCCCATATAAAGTCTGATAGTGTAGGCAGAGCTTAAGGTTACAAGTTACATACTCATGGGTTCAAATATATCTTTCACTTTCATCTTGTTGTGATTCTCTCACTGGAAAGTTCACTTCACACATTGTTGCAGTACAATATTTTATTTTAGATTTCTTCATATGAATAAAATGAGTAGCGCAAATATCTATTAAACCTAGTTTTAATATTTCGAATTATTAATCTGTAAATAAATGTTTTATTTCTCAAATTTGTAATTCAGGAAGCTTGCAATTTTCCAAACACGATCAGCGTCTCGGGTATTAGTGCGAGATAGAGACCTAATCAAATGGATTCTTGTGATCATCTTTGTACTATCCGGGTACTTAGCAGTGTGGACAGTATCAACGATGGAAGATACACGGTATTGTAACTACCAAATGGTTGTGAACGGGAGTACTACTGACGGTAGACAGTTTAAAACATGCGACGTAGAATGGTGGGACAGTGTCTTAGGCATCAGTAAGTAGGCCTAGGCTAGATGTTTTTAAATGCAGAAAAAGAGTGTTTCTCTTCCTTCTTTTATTTCTAACAAAATGATAATAATAGGCCTACAGAACGTAATTGACCAACATATAACACAAAAACATAAACATATGGTGTTCAAACAAAGCCGTTGGAATTGATTAGCGTGCCATACGTGTTACACATATGGTGATAGTTTCTTTCATGTGCATTGAACCAAAATGTATTTGTAGTTTTAAATATGTAGGCTATGGTATGGTTTTTTTATGCCATCTTTTCAAACGCAATGTGCGTTTTGAGACGGTAACATATCTTTAAGATGTACACCCTTCTCAAAAAAAGAAGATACGAGTAGTTATGTGATATTTTGAATGCCAATAGCCTGAAATTAGAAACAAACACTTGATCGTGCCTGAAATATATCGACACTTATTTTGTAACCGTTCAGAAATAAATTACTGTAAATGTGAGCACGTCATCGCAATTTTAATAATATAGTAACTCGATTGGGTTTGAAAGGAACTAAGTAAGAATAGACTAGAAACAGTGACGGAAATAGTGGAGCTGTAGCTTTGTAATTAACGTGCTTGCCTTCCAAGAGGGTTCGATCCTGACCTAGTGCCAGGGTTGTAACTCACGACTCTTTCAACTCCACGTCCCTAAGCCTTATATGAGACTTAGTTTTAAGAGCGACACATTATAAAAACTGTTTATTCATCCTGTAATTGGCGAGTTACTAGCTGTTGGATGGATATGTATGCAATAATAAATATAGTAGGCCTATGCGCAATACGCAATAATATGTAAATTGTCAATCGTGCTATAGTTTAAAAAAAAGTACTTAAAATATCCGACGTGCATTACTGTATGTATGATGAGATAAGTGTGGCTATGACGTTTACGAATCCCAAGCATACATAAATATTTATGATTATACAAGTTATAATTATATATCACGTGAAGCATAGTACATTCGACCTTTTTTCTCAAACACAGGATACAGATGTAGGCCTACATCAATCATTACATACATTTTATTATCGTGTATTATTCTGAAAATATTATCATTATTTATTCATGTTTCAAGTTTTGTATACATACATCTATGAATTACTGGGATATTTGTGTTTATTTAAATAGTTACATTGTTTATATGTCTGATTTTCTTTCCTTTTATTTAGTTGAACTTGTATTTCTGATGTTTGGACTGTATTTATGCTATCTTGTGCGGAGTGCGCCCTCGGAGTTTAATGAGATTAAGTACGTGACCCTGGCTATATTTGACGAAGCGTTCGTGTCACTTATTTTATACATAATACGGTAAGATTACCATTATTAATAATAAAAAAGGGATACTGTTAAGATATTATTTGCGCATTCATAAATGTTCGCAATTTTGAAAATTAAAGTTAATAAATCTATTATACAGTAGTCACTGTCAGGCGCCCATCCAAGAGCCTCTCAGCCGATTCTCATACGGTATCATGTCTAGCGACGTGAAACGTCCTGCGGTATCGCGTCTGATGACAACAGGCCCATTCCATAGCATTTTACTCATATTAACTTAACCTAACCCTTTAACTCTCCCTATACTACAGTATCTCACATAAGACGAGACGCTGCTGCTAGAAAAGACGATACTGCAGGATATTTAACGTCGCTAGACGTGATACCGATCGTGTATCGGCTAAAAATTAACCAAACTATTAAGACAAACATTAAATTACATTGTGGTTTGAATAATATAATAAATAATATACATTATATACATCCCTATTTACAACGCCCTATATTTCTTTTGTATTTTTAAAGATTCCTAACGTGGGATGAAATGGAACCAGATTGGAAGTTTCTAGTGCACTTTTTAAGGTCGCAGCTAACGACCACTGTGATGGTCTCCATCATTGTATTACCAAAGGTTAGTGTTTGACAATTGCAGCTGTTTCTTTTTGGTACCAACATGGAATTAAGTAATAAATAGTATAGAACTCCATACTAAAGATAGGTACCGTAATTATACAGGACTGGTGTGGATGCAGCCTTTACCTACCACGGATGATTTATCACAACCTATCCATTTTCATCGATGTTTATAGTTCCCTATAGATCATCGGTAATAATAATAATTGATGGAAGATATGTGGGTGGCATGGCAGACGACTGTGATTATCGAAATTTAAACTACACAGCTTTTATAATGTATAAAATAGTAAGTTGGTCGTATCTACGCTACCGCTGGTTTTGACAGAACAATGGATGTAAAATAGAATACTTAAGAGTCGTCGATAGCATTTTCAATTGTTTTTCATTCAGCTTGTACTGGTCTACAAATTGCTGCATGACGACCACTTCAGAGAACGTATGAACTCACGAATAATTTATGACGTCAAGTGCCAAGCATCTGCCAAACGGAATCCTGGAAATGCAAATGACTACGCGTTTGGCGCGGATGAAGTTCGTGTAAGAGACACTGTAGCCGTAAGAAATATTGTGAATCAATCCACCAATCCTTTAATTTATGGGCGGCGCTTTGTCGCTGGTCTTGGGGCTTGATAACAACCAGCTAACAGGGTGATATCGGGGATCTGTACCTACCATATTCTGTCATAGTTCAGTTTACCTTTATCAAAAGATGTACTAGTTCAATTTTTTTTCAATTTTTAAGGAACTGTGGCTCCCCAAAAACAACCCAAGGCCGTAGCCAGTATGAGGCAGACGAAGCGCTCACCTAGTCTGAAATTTCCAAACACAGATTGTCATATTTGATAGTAATACTTATATTTACAGCATCTTTGCCTCCTCTGTTTTTAACCGCTTGCTATAGGTTTGCAACCGTTTTTGGAGCCACAGTAAAATGACATTGCTGCTGTTTAAATTAAATTTAACTTATATTTATTTTACAGGAAGAGTTACGAAGACTGTACACACAACTAGAAATTTACAAGACAAATTCGATGAAAGAGAATAATCCACATATTCCTTCTAAAAAACGTAGCACTGGAAAAAGATGGCGCGACACTCGAAAATTATCCAGAGGTGCTAGCCTTCGAACACAAAGCTACCACTCTGAAAGTGAAGTTGAGCGTTCATCAGACGTAGGAAGAAGTACGGAAAGCTTGTCGAAACCCTTCGAAAATATGTGCGAAAGTAGTAGAATGCATAGCCTAGACAGAGGAGAATCAAATCGAAGAAAATTTACACTGGACAGAAGCGATCCGTCCATCGTACGTAAGAAGATCAACTCAACGTCGTCTGATAAAGCAGACTGTTCTTTTACTAATAACAGGACTTGTAAACTATGACTCAGACATGTGCGATTAAACTGACAATCAGACGCAGAAATCGGCTACAACAATACGACACATTATTTAGACAAACATCAACATGAAAGACAGACTGACAAAGTATATAGCGACAAGTATGTTTTAAAGACATGATTCTACGACTAAAGCATCTAACCGACGCTATTTATTACTTGTTTTATAATGTTTTGTAGAAGCTACCGTACTAAAACCTGGATAGGAAAAACGAGTCTTTCGAAGCTATTATGTCAACATTACAGTGTAATTTTAAAATATATTTCCAAATTAAGATACTCACCTTAAATTATATTAAAATCATCACTACAATATAAATTAAAGTTAAAATAAAATTCTTTAAAATATATTTCCTCTTTTATACATTACCAGTACCTTGTAAAGATTATATAAAATACTCTTAGTTCATATTAAAAATGTAAAATAATGATTCTAAAAACAATTATTATAACTTCAATATTTTATAGATTTTAATTCTGGCAATATGTTCAAGATAGATATAGAGATGTGCTTATGGTGGGGGAGGGAGAAAAGGAGAGAGAAATGTATAATTAATATATAGAGGTCCTTTCACACGGTGTCGATTCGGTAGAAACATGACCTAGACCTAGTCACCCGATCCCAATTTAGCTGGAAACCGCAGTTATCTCGATAAATGAATCTATTCCGAGGGACGAGTTTTAGAATGTTGGGCCATTAACCTGATCAGAGTAATCGGATAACTCAAAACTCGGCATTTAGCATTAGTGGTGATCGAGAGAGAGAAAATTGTAGATAATTCATCTTTAAATGTTTACCTCTATTGTTAAAATTCTTGTATTTATGATAATTTATCATTATTATTATATATTAAATTATTTATATAATGTATCGCCCATCGGTAAATAAATGAATAAAAACATAGTTTGTCATAATCGTGTTTTGTTCAATAACCATGAGTTTTGTTAAATGTCTACAATCTTCTAAATATTGATAGCTTTTTAGTTGGTTTTTTTTTGTAGGCCTACTCCTATTTTCTTTAATTATGCGTTGACTATTTTCTAGGATATACAAAAAAGCGGATGTAGGGATAAATCCAGTGTTTTATCTGGATCAAGGTAAACACGTGTAAAGTCGTGTATTCAATTTCTTGAGTAGACCTATGTAGGCCTACTAGGCTACATCAATTTGATTGGTGGATCGTTCGTTCTAGACTGGAGATATATTATCTAAACTGATTTAGTCAGCGGAAAATTCACAGGTAAAATCAACAATCTTTTATTTGGCAAAATAGAATAGGTATTTACAGAAAATGCCTATTGAAATTCAAGAAAATTGCTTTATTACTAACTTCACAAAAAAATTAAAATCTGTATTCTTTTAACCTGGGCAGAAATATTAACATGCGCCCTCTGTGGCAATATTTTGCCAAGTAGTTCACTCAGTTTCTGAGTGCTTTCATTTTTTGTTTAATTAGTGCATACTAAATGTGCATTTAACAGTGAACAGTTTCTAGGTCTAGCCTTAGCATTTCAGATTACAACCAGACATCAAAAATGATAATATAACCGGTTCTTTAAGATACAATATAGCACGGCCTTTGCCATAACAACGAAGTACACCAGTGTTATTCAAAATCGGTTTAGTTGGAATGTTTTCATCATGCTGTGTTTCAACTTCTAACTTAAAGCCCCATTCCCTACGTTTTTCAGATCTAATTTAAGATCACAAACTATATTTAATGTAAAAATAATACTATATGGTCCTATTGCGATAACTTTTTTCGTCTTTAAACGGTTAAAAATGTGAAAAATAAATCGATTCTAATAATTATAGCGGCCCGCTATAAATCCCAAAATGCATTGCGCGCGGATTGATATTTTTGTTTTTCACCTGTAATTCGCCCACTTTTCGATCGATCGTGAAGCCAAAACAAATGGAAGACTCCTAACTTTTCAGCGAAAATACCGGGTTTTCCCCAATTTGTATCAACGGAGTCTGGCAAAAATAGAAAGACAATTAATGCAGCAACTATACAACGTCAGGCTAGGTATATAGCTAGCGTACGATGTTCGTACGTTATCGATGTTTACCAGCTAGGCCTACAAAACTAAGCCTAGCTAGGCTAGGCCTAAGACCGTCCACGAGAGGTCGATCGCCGCGAGCTACTTAGGTAGTGCATTGTTTCTCACTTTTTATCATAATTTACCATAAAACGTACATTTAAGACAAGGAATGACATGGTTTAATGTTTTTAAAGTGATATATATGTATTATTTTCCCAAAAACGTCCAAAATTGCAGGGAAGGGGTCTTTAACCAGTTCTGTCAAGTCTACGCCAGTTTGAACCGCTTTAACCCCTGGTGCTGTTAACAACGATAAGTGTGCCCTGCTACCACGACCATTAGTGGGAGAAAAAAACGAAGGTTCCCATTGCTTTGTATCGGGATGGTCAGTACTGTCCCATAAAGTAAGAGCGCCATTGTCAAGTTTAAGCCGAGCGCCAAATGTTCGAGGGGTTATCAGAAAACCAAGAACTTTAATGCTAAACACTTGTCCAATATGTCCTGCGACACGTTTGGTATATTCTTTAAATCCGTCTTGAGCGTGATACATCGATGTACAGTGAAGCATTGTATCGCCAACATCAATGTAATCAGCGGTAAAATAACTTGTTAAGTCTATATTAAAAAGAAAAGATAAAAATATAACAATTCATACAGAAATAAAACCAATAATATGATGAATGGAAAAAAAAGGGTATTTAAGCCAGTATTAGAAAAGGCATTGAAACTCCGTATCGACATATTAGGGTACTTTGAGAGTTCAATAATTCAATATCTATTTCATATTACAGAATATAACAAGTTCTTCGTGAAATATTCAGTCATTTTCATGTCATTGACTGTATATTTATAAAACAGATACCAATAATGTAGGCGTATTAATTAACTAATGTTTCTTACTACTAAGGATATTTAATAAATAATAATATAATACAGTAATGACTTTAATAAATACTGTAGAAGTTTCAGGTTTGACAATTTTCCCATTTATTATTCAGGGAATTTCGCAGTCAGTAAAATATAATATGTTCAGGCCCGTAGTAAATAGAGGTAGTTTTTTATATACTGTATGGGAAATGGAATAACATGCTCGTATCTTTCAGAAGTACGGCGAAGGGGATGGGGTGATGATGTCATTTTCCCCTCACCTTTAATGGAAGGTTCTTCGCAATGTTTTCGAAAATCATCAGCAAAATCTTTAACATGAAAGCTGCCTTTGAGCACCTTCTTTCCATATTGTCTCAGTTCCTTCGAGTCTGCTTCGTTCAGAAACCAACCAAAAAATGTGGGACTAATCGGCACATACATCGATTCTCCAATTCCACTCTTTATAGCCATTTCAATGTAGTGATTATTAAGAGCAAATGTATACAACTCTTGCATATCATCAATCAACTCAGAGGCATTGTCGATAATAATCATACGGACTCCATCTTTAACAGCATCCTCGACAGATTTCATTACTAAGTTTGGAAACTGAAACACAGCGGACGAATCGGGATAGGTTTCACTTAGTTTAGCCGAAAGTGAGCTCGCTTTGTTGTCTCAATCAAAACCGCTCAGAAAAATCATAACTTTAGATCGTTTTAAGTATGTAACTGTCTTTTTATTGTCTAAAAACGGGTACGCCATTATTTTGCACTAGAGGTCGAAAATATTGTTTCTTTTGTTACAGCTTTCTACCTACAAAATAAACATAAAATGTTGAATTTTTTAACACATATGAATAGGGTATAAGCAAGGCAATCTAACAGGACACTGAGCTCGCCTTGCCAAGATAGGAACTCGTAACAGTCCTTTGATCTTGTGTCTGGCTGCGACAAATACCAACAGTACTGTACAATACAATACAATTTAATGGAATCACTTGAGTAACAGTGGCACACGTTAGAAAATACCTAACGGTCCCTCCAAAGCAAAATTAAAAAGAAAAAGCAAAATAACATGACGAATCGTTTGACAAAACGAACTGAAATTTTAAATAACCCTGAAAAAAAGTATAGTAGTTGAACTACAAAACCAAGTGGCATTCTCAGAAAATAAATCAAGTAAATAGTGAAGTTTTAGGTCAGCGGAACAATTTGTAAATATGTCCCAGTACTCTTGTAGATTGTTTTCATATAAAGAAGTTTTAATTTTAAACACCTTATACCTAATATTATTTAAATCAGAACATTCTAAAAGGAAATGTTTAATATTTTCAATTGACCCATTGATACATAATTTACAACTACCATTAGAATTCTCGTGCCAACCAATTTTTCTTCCTTCAAGATCCAAACAGTTAGACCTAGCTTTAAATTTTAAATTTACTCCTTTAAAGTCAATTTTGTCGTCCAAATATTTTTTGAATGATGGTTTATCTTTATACATTAAATAATTGTTCAATGTTGATTTCTTTTGGGCTCTTTCGAACCATTCTCGATCATCATGTGTTAAGTGTTAAGGGGCGCGGCACTGATCGTGTTGTTAAATTGCCTTCTATAAGCAACAGAACTAGCTAAAATACTAAGGAAATGTTATGTTTTAATCCTGTTTAATTCATGGCATTTTATTTCGGGTCGCTATATTCGAATGTACAAACAATTTTAAAAATATAATTCTTTTGAATAACATTTTTTTAGTGTTTCTTTTATTTGAAAAATAGCATGTATATTTATAAACATAAAAGTTATAGTCAAAATTGACCATTATTTAACAATACGATGAACACTAAATAGGCCTAATGATTGCTTATATAAAATATGAAATTCCTTTTCATTAAAATTGTATAACAATCTCTGTCGCCTATCTAAATATGATATAATATGATGTACCGTAATCATTTCCCTGTAACGGCTAGAAATTCATGTATTGACGGATAATCTTGTAGCTTGGTAAATATGAACACCTTTCGCTTCATCAAAATAAACTTCATTCACCAAAAATGTATCCTTCAGCATTTCTAGAAAATCTAAATCTTTCTGGTACCGAATTCGACAAGACAGTAACACTTTGGTGTTAATGTGAGTGAGTTGCGTTAATGTTTTCAACAAGACCGCGAAAGATTCTTTTATATATATAATATCAGCGCCAATTATAAAATCATATGTTTCCGAGAAGCTGTCTAGGTTTCTTCCCCATTCAAGTTCCTTTACAACAATATTGGATTGGTCGTCTTTAAAATTAATGGTAACATTTTTTATGAGACTACCAATGACTTCCGATCGGTCTGTGAGTGTAGCCTTCGCACCTGAAATGTTGGGAAAATCAAAATAATTAACGATTTAACACAGAAAAATCAAATTACAGTAGAACTCCAATTAAAGAGACACAGAGGACACCACTTCTTGGGAGACACCACTTCTCAGGGGAAACCACTATTGGGACACGTACTTTGATGTTGGGTTGTTATAATAATTAATATATTGTTTGAAGGTTGGCATTGCGAAATCAAATGTTGATATAAAGTTTGCGGTACACCACGTATATTAGTTCTGAAAAAGAACTGTTGAGTTTCTCGACGTTTCGATCAATATGCTTTGATCGTCCTCAGGAGTGAGAACTAATATACGTTGTGTACCGCAAACTTTATATCAACATAGGGCCTATAATAATTAAACAACTTGTGAATAACTATTACTATTAATATAAAATATTATATATCGAAGTTAGCTAATAATTTTTACGTTCCAGCATGGAGAAATAACTTCATGGTTCCAGCAAGGAAATTTAACAACAGGATGCTGACCTCCGTTAGATCAAAGGTTTCAAAAGTGGTTGCGACATGATCAGTTGCACACCTCTAAACGTTTGACTGATTTTCGTTTTGGCCAACTGGCTTCCGCAAATGTAACTGGTAACCGCCTAGTTTGAATTTGTCGCAGCCAATCATAAGATCAAAGGACCGTCACAAATTCGTATCTTGACAAGGCGATCTCAGCACTGTTTGTTAGATTGCTTTGATCACTACATGGTCATGTAAAGTTAACGTACCTAACAATGCAGCAACCATTCCTGCTAGTCCAGTTCCGGCACCCAGCTCCAACAGCCTCTTTGCATTCAACTTCAATTCGCCAGCATCTACTTTTCTTTCCAGGTACTCACTTAAAACAATAGCCTATATAAACAGACGTGTTATAAAGAGAGTCACCAAAACATTTCATTGAAGTGATTTTAGTGACGAATTTTATAGTACTGGAACAATAGTTTTTAAAATAAACTGTTTTTATACTTTTTTTACATTATTTTCTAGACAATTTATTGGTCTTGAGGACAATCGAAGATTACTGATCGAAACTGGAAATACATGTACGTCGTGGTGTACCTCAAACATGATGCCTATACCTATAATGTGTAACTATAGTATACAAAAGATAACAAAGTTTGCACATTACTTTATTTCTAATGTTATTCTTTTATTTTTGTATTAAACAAAAGGCAGTGTATACATACAGTGTCCCAAACTACAGCGGCAACTCCAAGTTTCTCCCAATCTTGATTAATTAATATTTCTTTTCCCGTAAAAACGAATCTTCTTTCTTGTTTGTGAAACGGCTCCAGAAATTCCGGTGGCTTATAGAGAACTAGAGCCATGATGTTATGATCCCTACTTATTTTCTAGTTCTCTTGTTCCTAACATAAGATGCAGACGATAACGAGAAGAATGTGATGTGCCAATATATGGACATGATGATGTCATGATCACTACCATATTTGGGCACATCACACTTTTTGTTCCTAACATAAGATGCAGACGATAACGAGAAGAATGTGATGTGCTAATTAGTAATATATGGACATGATGATGTCATGATCACTACCATATTTGGGCACATCACACTTTTTGTTCCTAACATAAGATGCAGACGATAACAAGAAGAATGTGATGTGCTAATATATGGACATGATGATGTCATGATCACTACCATATTTGGGCACATCACACTTTTTGTTCCTAACATAAGATGCAGACGATAACGAGAAGAATGTGATGTGCTAATTAGTAATATATGGACATGATGATGTCATGATCACTACCATATTTGGGCACATCACACTTTTTGTTCCTAACATAAGATGCAGACGATAACAAGAAGAATGTGATGTGCTAATATATGGACATGATGATGTCATGATCACTACCATATTTGGGCACATCACACTTTTTGTTCCTAACATAAGATGCAGACGATAACAAGAAGAATGTGATGTGCTAATATATGGACATGATGATGTCATAATCACTACCATATTTGGGCACATCACACTTTTTGTTCCTAACATAAGATGCAGACGATAACGAGAAGAATGTGATGTGCCAATATATGGACATGATGATGTCATGATCACTACCATATTTGGGCACATCACACTTTTTTGTCAAACTAGTTTGATAGTGTAGACAGAGCTGTAGATGCGGACGATCACGTAGAAAGATGTATTGACAACTAAATATGTGCCCATATATGGACATGATGATACCGTAACCACTACCATATTTGGGCACAGAGCTTTAGATGATTTAGAAAACGTAGAAAGATGTATTGACTCTTTCTGAATTCATTCTACACTTGATATGAGGGTTTATGCTGTATAGCACACCACCAATACAAACGTACGTAGATTTTATTATTTCATTTAAATATTTTTAGAACTGAGTGAGAAATATTATATTATTTCGATTACAGTATGCTTATTTAAGTGCAAATACAATCAATGATGTGGAAGGAAGCTGGGTATATTCGCCCATTGTTATGATATTAAATAATAACTATATACAACAATTGATTATTACATTTAATTGCGATTATAACATTTTGAAATAAAAATTGATTACCTTTTCTTTTCTCTCTATTCTTTTATTGGATGATAACGTTACGGAGGAATACTGACCGCGTTTTCAAAATTAATAAATTGACATGTAATTTAAAAGTACAAGTAAATTAAAATACACACACGGTGGTTACCAAATACCATTAACAATCATTTGCTTCTGCGGGTCTATAAAGTGTGACAGACAACCTGGGCCGAAACGTCCCGGACCGAATAATAACTAGGCCGGCCGGCCCTACACTAGGTCGAAGCCTCACTGCTTTAGGTACGAGGCTAGGCCTAGCCCAAAACTAAGCCTAGTTACAGGAACAGACAGTGATAGTTATTCAATTAATTGTGCTTATAAGATGGGTAAATTTGACATGCCAATATCAGTTAAAATATAATTAATATTCACCTCAAGAATCTTAAAAATAAAGGATTTGGTGGTAAATAGTAACTTCAAAACAAAACTATAATTAGCCCTCTACGACGCTCGGCTTGTCAACATTTTTCTGTAGAGGGCGGCAAGCACAAAATCAATTTCATCGGAGTGAGATTTCTAAAAATACATTTATTTGTTTCACGAATTTAAATATTGTTATATAATAATTATTAGGTATATCTTTTAAAAATTCGAACTCAGTTGTCATAATAATTTAAGTCCAATCTTTCGTTTTAATGATGTTTGTTTTTAAACGGGTCATAATAGTTAAAACTATTATGTCCGTTCAGGCGTACCATAGAAGCTCGGGTTATCGTATCGAAGGACGCTGTTTTCGTATCAACAACAGTTAAAATGTTGTTGTAGTATAGTTAAAGCATTATTCAATGAATTTCAAATAGTTATAGGTAATCTTGAATTTAACTAGAATGTATATAGGCCGTTAGATCATTTTGTCTTTGTATGTAGTACCATTGCCCGTGTAGTAAGCTAGGCTGCCTACCTAGGCCTCTCTAGGCCTAGTTAGTCCTCTAGACTAGTAGGCGCCTAGCTAGGACTAGGCCTAGGTAGGTAGCTAGGCCTAGTCTAGAGGTTCCATGTGATTAGGATTGGATTGGAAGGAAGCACCGATCATCGTCCGCGATCGTTTGATACCCGCCTAGACCTCCTCCCTGGGGATTTAGTAGTCGTATATGGTAGGCCTAGGCCTACCAATGATATCTAGGCCTATAGTTTAAGACCTACCTAGCCTAGACTAGGCTACTAGGCCAATAATAGTATTAGCTAAGCCTAGTACATATTCATATTACTAATAAATAATGATAATTTTAATTTGTTATGTAATGTAGGCTAGACATGGGCTTGTTGTTTAAGTTAGTTGTATATAATATGATAATATTTGATGGTGTTTCTTTTCTTTTTAGGTATTTACTATGTCTCTGTTCAAGGCACGTGATTGGTGGTCTACTAAAATAGGCTCAGACGAGGTGTTTGATCAAGGATCGCTTTGTGTTTCTTGTGTAGATAACAAACATCCTAATAATGGTAGTGTTTCTCTTTTCGTTTTTATTAATTTTGTCCAATATTCCAGTCCAAAAATATTTGGGAGACCAGGACCAACCACAGTTAACCTAATCACTAAATAATAACAATATTAGATCCTCCAGACAGCATTTTAATAATGTAAAAGCAAAACGTATAATAAAAGCATTTTCGATTTGCACAACTAACAACCAAACTACATGTTAGTCCAGTATGCGCATGTGGAAATATTGAGACGTGTGTCTTCACTTCTTATCTCAAAAACAGGTTTCTAGGTCCAGGCAAGGACGATAGACCTGGCCTAGGTTGGTCATCATTGCAAATCGAAATCTCCCTAATATGAAAATGAAAAGGTGCTTGAGTTCTAGAATTGAATATTTGTTTAATTAAGGAACGATTTTTGTGTACTTTAATAATGTTTTTGGATTGACATTGCAGATAAATTAATCGTTGGTAGTTTGAATGGTATAATACGGATATTTGACCCTAAACCTCATAATGCTGAAGATGGGAAAGGTCAAGATGTTCTTCTGGAGATGCAGTTACCCCAGCCAATACTAGGCCTAGAGTCAGGATTATTTGTCTCGTGAGTATACACTAAATTAATAAAATATTAAATTAATACTACTGTAATGGATGGCGAAATCAAATAATAATTTAAATATTTTACAGGGCATCTGATGGAATTCATGTAGCAGTTTTGCACCCAAGAAAACTGGCAGTATACAGCTTATCAGGTAACATCTATAAAATATAAGAAAAGATGTGACGTTATCCAAATTCCTTCACTTGCACTGATGAAGGGCTAGTGTTGCCCAAAACTCTGCTAACTTTTCTGGCTGTTTTACTTTATCGTTTTGATTTAGCTTTTCGCTTTTTTTTTTTTTTTGTATCTTCATTGAGATCCAGCCACTGATACCCACAGCATTGTCATTTTTCAGTAATTTGCCTTTGGATTGATAAATATAAGAAAAGAATATATACATAACCTGAATGTACATAAGCTTAGAAATAACACATTTATGCTTTACATTATATTAATATTTAGCTAAATCAGTTCTGCATGTCCAAAATGAACATGATTTTTTTTTGTAAAATTTACTGAACAAATGAAATGAAATCCATATTGTAAGATGATCTTTGGTGTTAAAGGTATTTTCAGTAACAAATATATGGCTTTCACCTAAAAGATAAATAGTGCCTCCACAAATTTCACTTTGTATATTGCTGTTTGCTTCGCATTTTGTACCAGCCTTTACACATAGTCCTTTACCAGCAATCCTTTCAAATATGCCATTGATGTTTTTCATATAGGTTCACAAGGTGCTGTTGAGCATGGCAGCCATTACCAGTTAAATCTGATGTATGAACACAACTTACAAAGGACATCATACAACATGACTAAAGGAAACTTTGGTGGTGTGAAAGGTAAGTTCATTTTGTAAGATCCTACTTGTATCCAGGTATGCTATTACCTTCAGAATTCCACATCAATCATTGTTCTTAATTCCAACATAAAGTGGTCACAGTAATCATAGACTCATTAACATAAGATACTGTAAAACCTCTATTAAAGATGCATTGTTCACCTGAAAAAATAATTATTAAAAAATGTCACCTAATAGTTATCCACTTTGACCAAAAATTGGAGTAAAAAAATGCATTTACCTAAAAAACTGTGATTTAAAGCAAAATGGGTTTTTGGTTGAATTTAACCATTTATTTTGTCATTTTATAAGTGAAAACATTAATTTTTGTCGTTATTTTTTTCTAGGGAAGTGATTAACTTTATTAAAACTACAAAGTTATTAATCTTTCATTTTTTGGGGACAATGCATCTTTAAGGGGATGCGTTTGGAACCCAATAATGTGTCCTCTTAACAGAGGTGTTCCTGTATAGGGTTTTTCCCATATTCTTTTCATGGTAAAGTGTCCATTTAATAATGTTGTCCTCCGAATAAGGGCCATCCAGAAGAGTGTTTCTACTGTACAATATAATTTTACAATATTTTCTTCATTTCAGGAAAGGAATTTCTCTGTGTGCAGTCTATGGACGGTACAGTATCTTTCTTTGAACAGGAGACATTCTCATTCAGTCGTTTTCTTCCTGGCTTTCTTCTGCCCGGTCCAGTGAAATATATGCAAAGAACAGATTCGTTTGTAACTATATCATCGAGTTGGCACGTAGAAAGCTACCGATACCAAGTGCTGGCAGTCGCTACTGAATCGGGGCACAAAACAGAATCTCAGAAGATTTCAACAGGAAAAAAGATAAATGTAGGTTTAGCTGTGAATTAAACATCTATGGTATTGCATTTACCTATTAGGACAAAATACAAACAGTTTTAAGAAAATGATCAGATTTAAACAAAAGGTTGTAGGCAAGAAACTGTATTCAACAATCACACTTAATATCCTGTGAATTACACTGTACAATCCATGGTATTGCATTTACCTATTAGGACAAAATACAAACAGTTTTAAAAACCTCAAAATACCATCAGATAAACAAGCCAGTAACTGCATTCACCAATCACACATTAATTTTAAAAGTTCTCCTATAATAAGGGGAAAAGGGGGAAATCCTTTTTATTTATTGAATTAAGTGTGATTGGTAAATATGGCACTATTTCCACTATATCACCACCTTGGTTTATACTGCCCACTTTAAATGTACTATATGATGTTATCATCATGTTTCCATTCTTGTTAATTTATCAGGTTGATTGGTCATTCAATGTTGGAGAGCAGGTTCTTGATTTATACATTTTTACTCATGTAGCAACATCTATTCTGATATTAGGTAAGTTATGTAAACTATTTTTTACAAATTCTTTGTTTTTTTCATCGTGATAACCTACTAATTATAATATAATAACTAACTCATACTTTCTAATCATGTGGGTTCTATTAACAACCATTTTTTAATGATCTAATCTAATGGGTTTTTTTTGTGTAGGTGAACATTCTTTTGTATGTTTAAAGGAAAATGGTAATTTGAAATTTATGAAGAAGTTGGAGTATAACCCCAGCTGTTTCTGCCCATATACATCAAGTAAGTGTTTACTACTCACTACTTTTTTTTATAATACCATTAGTGCCCTAACTGATCAATTATAATAATGTGGCGTTAATCTCTGACTGCCAAAAATCCACATACATTTACATATCTATTGTGAATACCAGAGAGTGCGTCGAATCTCCACTAACATACAAATTTAGACTTATTTGTTTATAATATGGGTCTATGAGCTATTTTCACTTGCCTTTTTGGGTGAATACATCTAGGCCTAGCCTAGAAGCTAGGTCTACCACGGCAAGCACCACTCTGCTCGGCGACCAAATCACCGCCTAGCCTAGCTAGCCTAGAAAAACAGTCGTGTACCAGAATTGACAAGATATATGTGTGGTGTGTGTTTATTTGTTTTTTAAATCGGGCAGACTAGTTCCTACTCGTAAATCGTGCAATTTGATTTACACACAGAGTGCTGTTATGCTTTTGTGTTGCACACTTTTTGCACTCCATTGCATGATAGTGAAAAAATATAGAGCGCACATGTGACTGATTTCAGTGTGTCGGATTGGCTACATCCTTGAACCCATGTTATAATGGTAATTATAAAGTAATCACCAACTTGTTTGTTTTACATAGTTGGTGAAGGTAGCATAAATACTATAATAGGAACATACACAAGTCAGTTGATGATATACCAAGACATACAGTTGAAGTGGACTGCAAAACTGGACTACATTCCTATCTGTATTCAAACAGCGACATTCAGGTATTACTAATGTGGTCCTTTAGTGCTTTCTCATAACCTTTACTACTATTAATAAAAAGTAACAAATTGTAACCACTTAAAGTAACCAAGTTTTAACCAGGTGTTTTGAACATTATGAATTAAACCACCTGGCTTACCTTGTTGAAACGTTCGAACCAAAGACCCTGGGTTTGTTAAGCAAGCATATCAACCACACTTTCACTTTATATTTTACACTAAATAAAACTCCCTGTAGTCTTTTATAATTTTTGTTTTACTGTCTCAGAGAACTTAAGGGAGCTGTCGTAAGTTTAGATGAAGATGGGCATCTTATGTGTAGCTACCTTGGTACCGATCCATCCATCTTTAGCGTTGCTCCACCAGAGTCTAGGGAGATCAACTACGAAGAACAAGATGAGGAGATGAGACATTTACAGATGTCCATAAGGAAGGCACTTGGCAAGACCGGTAAGTATTTATCGTACGATTATCTAGAATTCCCATTTTCTGGAATTTTCAGGTTTATAGAGTATTTGCTGAGCTCCAAAAAAAACCAACATTTCCTAGGATTTCCAAATAATTTCTTCTTGATGTAAAATCTCTACTGTAGATGACTAAGTGTAAATCTCTATCTCTCGTAGTCTCAACTGCTGAAATCTCATCTTTTCCCACCATTTTTTTTTGTACATGGGTTTTTTTTTTAATTGCATAAGAGATGATTTTCTGTATATGCGCTACACTACTATTACTACTAAAATTGTACTTATATTATTAGACCTATTGAGCATTTGCAGTTGCAGATCCAAAACTGGAATAATCTTCCTAATTCAATTCAAGATACACATTCTACCAAAGTTTTCAAAAACATTTTAACAACCCAACTTTTTAGTTCTTTGTAATTAAAATCTTTGGGACAATCTGTTGATTGTTAAAAGACTGTTCTCTTCGTTTGTAACAATACATGTTCATCAAATAGAAAATAAGAACTGTCAGATAACATTCAGTGATGTCACATGATCTAGGTCCCACATCAAAATCATGTTAATGTTACCTACTTCTTTTCATTCAACAGATATGATTCCAACAAAAATGAATGAAAATAGTATTATAATAAAAGCTGTCGTGCCAAACCATTTTGATACTTCAAGGGTAAGATAATAAATATTTTGCTTTATTTAAATTAGAAATGTTTCAGTGATGTAGTGATGTCAAAAACTTAATATACCCTGTATACCACCAAGAGGTACACTACTAAAAACTGTAAATTCCTTAATGTACAGTAGTCGCATCAAACATAGGAGAGCGACATACTGTATATCTGCTATAGAAACTGGAGTTCTAACTGGTGCACCGGTTTTTTCGGATGAAACGGTTAAGCAGTTGCTTGCATGTTAAAGAACCCAGTACATGCATGTAGATAGCACACCATCTTTCGGATGAGACATTAAGCTGTTTGTCCCATGTGCAACATGGTTCGTGTGCATGTTAAAGAGCGCAGTATACCCTTTTCGAAAAGAGTAGGGGATCTCCCGGTGTATTGCCTGATTCACAACAGTAGGACCCCACCTGAAACTTAAAGGACTTGTCTACACTATCAAACAAATTTGACAAGAATAGTGTGATGTGGTATTAATATGACATCATCATGTGCATATATGGGCAGAACATTTTTTGTCGCATAAAGTTTGATAGTGTAGACAGAGCTTTAGTGGGTTATCAGTGGTAAAAATAAGATGATGCCTACTTTTCTCTACAAATATCATTTTTATCTACACTGATCAGAGTATGATTAACCTGTGTTTCTTTTATAACACCAGGTTGTATTAAGTTGTATGCAAACCTAGTCATTCTACTTATATCTTATTTTAGTCAATGCCATTAGATAGTGAAGTACAAGATGATGATCCGATCCCATCTATCTCTGTGAAGGTAAGATATCAAATACCTCATTTACATTTCCAAAAACAATTTCAGAATTTTTTTATATTCTATCATCAAATGAATATGTAACAAAACTAATAGTTTCAGTAAAATATTACATAACATAAAGAAATCTATTCATTACCAGGAAAATACCCACTTTTAAAAGTGCAGTACAATTCTAATCATTTTGATACCATGTGTGTATAGATTTGTGTAAATGAACATACATAAAACGCTCTTATAATATAGATACTTTAAAATTTAAAAGAAATGAAGACTAATAAAATCAGACTTTGAATAGGTTGTTTTGTAGTTTTAATAAAGTTATTCATTTCTGTAGAAAAAAAACAATAACAATAATTATTTCACTTATAAAAACAAGAAGGTTAATTTTAACCAAAAACTCATTGTCTGACAGCCAATTTAATAAATTTTTTGTTTAAATTACGTTTTTTCAGACAAAGTGAATAACTATTATGTGACATTAAATTGACATATTCAACAAAAAATAAATTATTTTTCAGTGGGACAATATATCTTTAATTGAGAGTGTAGCAAGTGTGTTTATGTTTTTTATCCCTTCTTTCAGCTATCTCTTACAAGTACGATGAATGTACAAGATTCAACACTTCTAGTATATGCCCCGTATCCACTGGCTGCCAATCCTACTACCTTTAAGATCCCGTTTATTGGTAAAAATGTTTAATGTATTTAATAAGGACTGTAAACCATAGGTCCAGTGTACATAAAATGCTCATGTGCACTTAACGACAACATTGTTACAAACTGGATGTGAGTCTCGAAACATGTCTACTTGCCAACAAGATTTTGTCCTGTGGAGCAATAGATATAACAAGGAATTTATTCTATTTATTATTATTTTAGTACTTATTTTGACTTCCATTTTAATCCAGTTTCGAAACTCCTTATAATTGACCCACCTCTTAAATTTCCATGACATAAAATAACCCCTTCTTCAATCTATACATGAAATTGAATCTTGCTTTGTTACGATTATATCTCCAGTCATCATTCTTGTCCTAATGGTTAATGGTTAGATAATTATCTACTGTAATGTAGAATGTAATAAAACTTTAAAATTGATTGAAAAGTGACTAAATTGAGATCGCGTAATTGAATAACTCAATTAACATGTGTTGTTCTTTTTATAGGTGATTCATCTGGTCCAACTGAGGTGATAACATCAATATACATGAAGGGTAACTGCCTACCATCATCACTAACAGCCAAGGCTACTGCTACATTTACACTTCCAAATGGTATGTTCTAATTTAAAGACCCTAGACCTATGTTTTTGTTAACTAATTTAAGGTCACACACTACATTTTATTTCAAAATAAATACTATATTTTTTTCGTCTTTAAACTGTTCAAAATGTGAAGTTGATTCTAATAATTTTAGCGGCCCACTATAAATCCTGCGTCCATCATGCGCGGATTGATATTTTCATATTGTGATGTAATCGATCGCGTGAAAGGTAACCAAATAAAAGAACTTTTCAGCGAAAATACCAGGCCTATTGTATTAACGGAAATAGAAAGACAATTAATTCAGCAACGAGACAACATCAGGCTAGGCCTATAGCTAGCGTACAATGTTCGTACGTTACCGCTCTTTACCAGCTAGGCCTCAGTGGCGGATCTAGGATCTGACGAGTGAGGGTGGCCACGAAAGTGGCAAACGAGGTGTGTAGCACCGAGCAGGGGTGGGTTTGGGGTGGATTTCATGTTTATTTTATGCCTATGAAATAATAAAAGAACACCATGTTTCTCGTTTATTTTTATCGTTTATACTGCATACCATTATTATATAAAAAACCTTCATATGCGAGAAAAAAGTTCTCGATATTACACTCCACTCAGGGGTGTAAATATACCACGCTTGCACACACAGAGGGCCAAGGCCATAATTAACTGAAATGGAAAATGGTGTATTTTTGGAGCGTGGTGACGTCAGCATTCACACGAGGCTCGAGCTAGAAAACGTGACGCTGGTAGTAGGAGGAGTGCTTGTGTTTAAGATAAGATAAGATAAGATAACTTTTATTGATCCTCAAAAAGGAAATTCATTGCTCGTCATAATAACAAAGAAAACACTATAAAAACAAATATAGCATAAAACCATTCATATAAAAACATCTAAAAAATTACAATATAAAATTATCTTCTTGACTTCCTGTTGTACTGGATGATACCGGAGGGAATAAAGGATTTAGCAAATCGATTTGTTTTCACACTGAGGAGCCTCAATCTACCACTTGGATTAAGTTGGTCTATGATCACTTTGTGGAGAGGATGAGAGGCATCCGACTCAATGCGTTCGAAATCTTTCTGGAGGTGTTCTAGGTGCACATCGGTAAAGGAAGGCAGTTCCAAACCAATCATTTTACCAGCCCGACGGATGAAAGTTTCAAGGCGTCCTTTATTCCCTCCGGTAACATTACCAGCCCAACAGGAGAGGCAATACGTCCAAACACTACATATAACGGATCTATAGAACGAAAGTAACATCAAATCACAGGAGTTAAATTTATATAAAGTTCTCATACAATACATTCTGGGACTTAATTTTTTGCTGATGAAGTCTATATGGTCTCCCCAACTCAGTTTATCATTGAAAACAATTCCTAGATACTTGTACTGGTCAACAATTTCAATTTCTTTACCTTTGATAGTGATTGGTTGAAATTTAAATTTATGTTTAGTCCTAAAATCAATGATCATCTCCTTTGTTTTTGATGCATTTATTTGGAGATAATTATCGTCACAAAATTTAACAAATCTTTGTATTTCGCTACGATAATTTTCATCATTGTTTGAAACTATGAGACCAATAGTACTAGTGTCATCAGCGAATTTAACAACGGGGCAAAGCTCATCATTTAAAGATCTGTAATCCGCCGTATACAAGGAATATAATTTAGGTGCGTTGACAGTACAGTTGAAAATAACTCAGTTTTGTGGGTATTTTCTGAAGATTTTAAATAGCGTTTTCTTTTTAAACTCTTGAATTCATAAATAGTAATTTAACTCTTTAAAAAAAAAGAGTCAGGTGCGTCGAATCCATGTCTAGCGACGGTCGCGGGTATGTTGCTTCTTTTTTTCTTCCTTTTTTTTTGAGAATAAAGGGGGGTGGCTAGCCACCCTATTCATCCTCTAGATCCGCCACTGGGCCTACAAAACTAAGCCTTACTAAGCTAAGCCTAGAAACGTCTACGACTACTTAGGTATAGTGCATTGTTTTTCTCTTTTTATCATTATTTACCTTAGAACGCACATTTAAGACAAGAAATTACCTGATTTAATGTCTTTAAATGTATATTATATATATATCCAAAGGCAAATTACTGAAAAAATGACAATGCTGTGGGTATCAGTGGCTGGATCTCAATGGAGATACAAAAAAAAAAGCGACAAGCTAAATCAAAACGATAAAGTAAAACAGCCAGAAAAGTTAGCAGAGCTTTCGGGCAACACTAGCCCTTCATCAGTGCAAGTCAATATATATATATATGCATTATTTTACAAAACGTAAAAAATTACTGCTCTAGTGTCTTTAATTATAAAGTAGGGATTTTTCCCTTGGACGTAGTGTTGAAACTCCTGCTAGTTTATTCCACAGGAAAAATTGGTTACACTGTATTATATGCATGCATAAGAATTATTATTACTGTATCATGATACACTATTATTACTTTTTACAGGAGCACCTCGGGTATCACACTGCGAAATAAAGCTGCCATTTAAACTAATTTGCAAGGCATGTGCACCATTCAGCACTGCTCAACATAAGATCACACTGGACACAAACAAGTCGCCTATTAACTTGACAGAACTTTTTGCAGGTAAATTTTTTACATTAAAGCTGACCTGAATTACATTTAGATCAATAATAATAATAAGATGTGCTCAAGGCATATGTGACAAACCAAAAGAAACTAATCAGTAAACCTAAAAAACAAAAACCCACATAACTAAATTACAGTTACCTACAATCTAAGGTACTTGGACTGGCTAGTACATACAGTAGCTCAAATGTAGTTATATTGAAAAGAAAAACTAAATTTTATATTCAACTTATTTACAGTCACAAGTTAGTAAAAAGCATTGATATGTAAGAGGGAAACAGGGCAGTCATTAAGGAGCTTTTTAATTTGAGACATCCGATAACCTAGGAACAAATCCATCCATTGTTTGGATGCGGGGATGGTGTACTTCTTCATTCTATTCTTTAACATAGTTTGAAAGAGGTCAACCAACGATCAACAACGCATCAATGCATAGGTCCTGCATTGTTGGTCGTAGAAAATTAAAAGCTTACAGGTTGTCCCTATTTAATTTTATTTTAGATGCCCAGTCGCTTATCAAACTATCAACTGTTGCTTTATATTTTAGTAAATCTTTAAATCCAAATGAATGAATTGTTTCAGATATGAATGTTGAAAGTGTAGGTGGGAATGGTAATGCAGTTGGGTTTCAGGTGTATGGTGGGCCAAAGACTGTTATTTTGGCATCAAAGTCATCTCGTAAGTAAATTGTAAACCATTAAGACAAATTTACACAGATGAGCAGAAACGGTAAGTGAAAAACTACGTAGCTCATCCCACGTGGATCTTGAGTAGGTTTCCACTCAACCATTTTTCCACTCTGCGTTTTTTGTAAACGGTCTTAAGATTAATTTTGATTTCAGCTTACAGTTACCTCTACCATTACCTCTCATGTGTGTGAATTGGTCTTTACAATCAATGCAAGAAAAATAAACATTTTGCTGTTATTCAAACTCCCAGTAGTATTCTGTAAAATAAATAAAATTGTTTCTTATTAATAGAGCGTTATCGTCTTCAGTCTGATGTGTTAGAGTCGATGTGGTTAATGGTTAATGAGCTTATTGATCGACTTGTGATCTACCACAAGAACGCAGGTGTCAAAGGATTTGAATGCTCTTATTCAGGTAGCCTACCTGTTGCTGAATATGGCCAAATCATAGATGCCCATCTTGAGGTAATTTTATCTATTGACAAAATATGTCATAGACTTGAGTATAGTGATTCTAGGCCAGAACTGTCAATAAAATATGACATATTTTCTAGTATCTGATATGATTTTACTAATTTAAAATGATGGAAATTATTTCTTCAACATATATTTATACCAAAAACATAATATGTTTTTGATTTTATTTCCAGCTTCGGATAAACCATGACCAATTCAAGGAGCTGTTGGATCAAAGAGCAAAGCAGTTTCGTGCTATTCAACGAAGACTTTTGACTCGATTTAAAGACAAGACACCAGCACCATTGAATAACTTGGATACACTACTAGATGGTACTTATCGACAGGTAAATACATACAATATTTTAAAGATATGTTGTCCTTCTAGAAAAGTAATTTTTTTTTAATATGCCATTTTAATGTCACATATGTAATAGTTATTTACTTTTACTAAAAATTTGGTCGGGAAACAAATTATTTACCTGAAAAACTGTAATTTTAAGAAAAAAATAGTCAAATTGGCTGCCAGCCAGTGGGTTTTTGGTTGAATGTCATTTTATGTAAGGTTTTTTCCAACGGAAGTGATAAACTTTGTTAAAACTACAGTACCTATTCAAAAGTCTGATTTTATTTTTTACATGTTTTTGGGGGACAGTAATATATCTTTAATTGATTTTCAGTTAACTAATGTATAATACTAGTTTTTGACACTTCTTGAATAATGGTAAAGCATGTTTGCTTTACCAGAGCATCAACTTTCCGCGACAGGTCGGTCCGAAACTCTGGAATCGGTTGGCAAATAAAGTGAGGAACTGTAGTACAATTTAGAATCGCATCTTAAAACTTATCTCTCATTTTCATTTGACTAAATTCTTTTTTTTACTCTTTTCTTGTACACCTGAGTACTGAGCGATTAGTTCAGGAATTTTAGGCTTTGAGGTAGAAATAAATATGCTAAAGCTGACTGCTTCAACCCGATTAGGGCATGTTTCAAAATGGCTATAGAGATATGCAAATGTAATAAATATAAAGGTCTATTGCAGCTTGCCTAAAAACTAATAATTATTTTTTCTACTTCAGATTTTAAAACTAGCAGAAGGCATAGAAGAAAACCAGAAAGCTATGGTTCGTTGTTGCATGGGCCTCAGCTGTGCAACTCTTATAATTACAACTCTGATCAAGCTACAGTATAAATTAACTGATGCCGAGGTGAATGTACTACAGGCAGCTTTATCACACCATGTACCTGTCCAGTCTGAACAGGTATGTACATAGGGTTATTTTTCTCATATGCATCCAACAGCAAGTAATTCGCCATTTACAGGATGGGTAAACTATTTTATAATTTATCGTGCTTATAAACTCATTTGAGGCTTAGGGAGTTGAAAGAGTCATTGGCACTAGGTCAAGATTGAACCCTGGACCTTGGCAAGCATGTTAACCACCAAGGTACAGCTCCACTACAGTTTTTTAATCATTTAGATGTTATAATGTAATGTGAATTTTGCTTTGCTAAAACTAGTTGGTCTGGAATTGTTGGTTCATCTTTCATTCAAGAACAAATCAAATATATATTATATATGTTTTTATGACAGTGTGGAGACAAGTCTCCTGAAGAGGCAAGATAGCCACGCAGCCGTTAAGGCTAGTGGCTAATAAACACAAAGACATATACACAAGATGCTCTTCACAAACAAGTCTTATTTCAAGCCTTTGGGAGTGGAGTTGTTCTGTCAAGCATCTAAACCACCAAGGTCCACTCCATATTTCCCTAACATCAAAAACATGGTCAATAAAATTGTTTTTATTTTAAGGGCTGGGAAGAAGTGACAGATGCTGCTTTAACAAACCTGTTGAGAACATGCCTAGCAAAGTCTGCCAAAGACCAAGCAGCAAACCCTGTATCACTTGTTAGGCCTAATGACAGCATGAAGCTGAAGAAACATCTACAGCAAGTATGTGACAGACTATCAAAGGGTGGCAGATTGGTTGCATCAGGTAAAGCTTTGTATATACTTACTAGTTTGGACGTTAATAGTTGATTAGGAAAACAAGATAATGATAATAAGATTTATATAGCGTCATATTCACAATAGTGCTCATGGTACTATAGACATAGATGTTAACCTTTTCAACAACATTTTTCTCTTTTGCCAACTACGGCGCCATTATGTCTGTGCACGACAGGGGCTGTGTGAGCTAGTACACTGGGTAACCTCCTACTCATCTTAAAAGATGTGCTAGGTTCTTTAAAGTGTACATGAGCATTATTGTGTACACTTTTGTGTACACGGTTTGTAAGCCTTATCCAAGAAGACTCATTCTACTACCAGAACCATGAGCTAGTGAGTCTCTAACCCTTAGCATAATGCAATATATTACGATTCTACTGTCTTAACCGTTCAGCCACTCACCCCTTTATGAGCTTTAGACTGGATGTCCCCACCCACCTCTGGCCAACACAACTACATACTGAACTTTACTTCTGAGGTCAAAATATTGAGTTTTTTTAATTTGTTTAGAAGCTGGGGATCAAAGTCCAAGGATGACCACAAGAAATACATCTAACAATGACACAGGTGTTGAGTAAGTATTATATATATATATGCATAAACATAAAAGTCAGTGTCTAGAATTCTGAAATGCAAAAAAACATTTCGACATGGAATTTTAATTATGCACAAATTTTAATTTCTAGAAACAAACCAACACCCCACATTTCACTACCATCTTACAAAAAAGCCACAGCTGATGAGATCGTTGCAGAGCCTGAAAACAACATTGATGAATCATCTGATGCTAGCAAATTGAATGGGCCACTTGGACAACTACCGGCTGTTGGTGGTGGCCGTCTTGGCGCTTTACCAACACTTGGTGATTCAGGTAATGATATTTAGACTCAAATGGTGCTCACTTAAGAATGCTATCTCAACATAAACGGAAAAGTGTTACGGTAATAGGGTTTTTTCCAAATTGGTGTGCCCCCAAAAAGGGTTCTGCTGTATACAAATATATACTTTTAATTATAAAAATACTGAATATTAGTAAGCTTTTGATTTGCAATTACCGAGGACAGACAACCAACTTAGGTCAGGTCAATCGATGTGTTGTTGGGCGTCGCCTGGACCTAGAAACCTGTGTCGAGGCGATGACACGTCCCAATATTCCCGCATGTGCTCAATTAACTAATATGGCCTAGTTTGGTCGTAGCAAATCCTATGTTCCCTATTATACCTTATTATACCATATTGGACAAAATAGAATTTTGGACAAATAGAATTTATGTATATTTATATTAAAACGATAGAATTCATGTAATTTTTTTCTTTTTCATGGTAATAGGAATTGAACCACTTGCAATTCGACATAAGAAGAAAAAAAAGAAAAAGAAATCACACCATCATAGGGAGGAAGGCACTGAACCTGTAATTGATTCAATACTTGAACTTTGACATCCTTAGACTGAGTAATCCACACACAATATTCTGTGTATATTATTGTATATCTACAAAGCACTGTAATTAATATGATCATTTTTATCTGTCAATGAATTATACTTTTATCATGTCACTTATTTGGGAAGAAACACATTCTAATCTAAAGACTTTTTATAGAATTTGTAAGAGTGTTTGTTGCATTGAAACTCCTCCATTAAGGGGACACTTTTTGCGAAACAAGTGGAAATATGTTTTAACACTACGGCCATAAGGAGACACCTACTCGTGAAACAAACGGGGAGCAATTTATATTATCTTCTATTCAGGGGATACTTTGTTTGGACCTTTGACTAATCTGTCAAATAGAATAATAGTTTTAATAGGTATATTTTAAATGTTTATGGATAAAAATATTTTTAATTTTTGGCATTTAAGTATGTTGTTATTGAGCAAACTCTGTACTGTAAAACAGACCATTTGTTTTTATTATTAAAACTTAAAAATGAGTTACATAAACTTAAACATAGTTTCATCACACATCCATTTGTATGTCTACTAGTTTGACAAAAAAAAGTGTGATGTGCCCAAATATGGTAGTGATATGACATCATTGTGTCTATATATAATATGGGCACATCACATTGTTTTGTCACATAAAGTTTGATGTGTTTGATGTAAACCATTTCAAAATATTATACAATAATTAGATAGAAGTATATTTCATGAAATATGTGCAGCAGCACCGGATGTGTAGGTGGACATGCACTGTAGTAAAAGGGCGCTCATACAGATGTATGTTCTAGCCAAGTGCATTGAGGATTACAGCAATACATTTTTTAATGAGTAAAGTTGTATTATGTTTTTAAATTGTGAATGAATTCAAATGTACCATGGAAATATGTCGGGATGTTTTAGAATACTTATTACGAGATATTTACTTTTTTAGTTTATAAATCAAAAGGCAAATTACAGAAAAACTGACAATGCTGTCGATATCAGTGACTGGATCTCAATGGATACATAAATAAAATAAGCAAAAAGAAAAATCAAAAACAAATGGCAGAGCTTTATGGTATAACATAATTGTTTTCCTTGTCTTTGCAATAACTCTGAAATTTGCAATTGAGAGCCCAGCTGAATCAAAATGTTCAGCTACAGGTTTTAATGTTTTGATCGTTTTTAGTATAATTATAATTAATATCTGTACTGTATAATATTGAATATTGTGTGGCAAACATGTATTTATTTAGATATTTTGAATTATAAGAATTTATCATTACACATTTTTTGTTTGTTTTATTATTTACTACTAGAAAAGAATGAATTTTTATTTATTCTTTTTTTTTTACCTCAATACAAATTTTAAACCGACAAAAAAAATAACTTCGACCCTTTCATATTTTACATAATCGGTTTATATATCATAATGTGTTCTGCACACCTCAATACAAATTTTAATTAATTAATATGTTGGTCATCTTTTGAAAAACAATCCCTGTACTATTAGTACAATGACATATTCGAAAAATGGCCAAATTTCTTTTATGTTTTGACATAATTGGTTACTATATTATCATAATGACATGCGCATGCTACCAATACACATTTTTAAAGTTGACCATTTGGCCATTTAAAAAAAAATCCTTGTACTATTATGTAGTACAGGAATTTTTTCCTTGAAAAACTGACAAATTTCAACCCTTTTATACTTTGACATAATCTGTTACTATATTATCATAATGTGACATGCGCAGAATCGCATAATGTTTTCTGCGCCTCTTGATTAAATAACAGGAAAACTACCAAGCTACTACAAGAGAATAAAAATGTATTTATTTATTTTGTTTATTGGTAATTGTGAAAAATGAATCTAAACTTTGTTTAAAACCGTATTTCAATCAAAGTTGTTCCTATGATACTATAAGATCACGTAATAATGCAACATTAAGGAAAAAATGGACACAAAATTGATTTTGATTAATGTTTTAATTGATGTTTTATTAATTCCATCCATTACATCTGTACTATCTAATTCTCTACAATTCCAATACTGTCATCAAATTAAAAAAGAAAAAATGATGCATAGAAAACATGGTTTTATTATCTTACACTTCAGTATAAACAATAAAAAAAGTATACAGCACAGTAAATCTACATGTATGTACAGTGTTCCATTCGTTAGTAGCAAAACATAAATTTAATATCCATTTACTACTTATGCAATTTACATAGTTTAAAGATATATTGTCCCCTTAAAAAAAAAATTTCAAATTTTCCATAATAGTTATTCATTTCGACCAAAAACTGGATAAAAAAAATTATTTACTTGAAAAAAATGTAGTTTAAACAAAAAATAGTCAATTGACTGCCAGCCAATGTGTTTTTGTTGAGTTTGACTGACCATTTGTTTTTTTCTTTTATAACCTTGTTTTTTCTGCAGAACAAAATGGCCTATTCAAAATATGATTTTATTAGTCTGCATTTTTCAGGTTTTTAGGGGACAATAAATTTTTAATTCCATGTATGGGGCTATTATGAACATTAGAGTGGGGTTTCAGCCTAACTTATGATTATAACTTATGATTATTTTAGATCATTGGACTCAGTTAAATACAGTATAAACAAATAATTACATTATCAAAATGTCATTAATATCATATCCAAAGTTCATATTATTTTGCAAAATAAACATGATGTACAGTAGTAATCATAAACAATCATCATTGAAATAATGTACAATACTGGAAAATCACCATTTTGGCAAGTATTAATGATATGGCAATATATTTGTTAATATGAAAAATACAATAATTTTATATGTCACTATAATGATAAAAACGTTTTTTACAAAATTATTTAAAATTAATGTTACCCTGAATATTGTATCAAGGTCAAGGAAATTATTTATGTACAGTAAATAAATGCATATCATTAACTTTTATAAATTTGCATACTTGTTATTTATAATCTATACTATGTGCTGACATTTTCTTGGGGTGATAGTTATCTAGTTATTTAGTAATATTGCAGTAGGCAACCCTTAATCAGGGGACATTCCTATTAAGGGGACACTTTTTTGGTTCCCAAAGGTGTCCCCTTAATAGGGGTTCTATTGTTAATTGCTCTTTAATAATTGTATAAAGTAGAGCTGCTGGTAAGGGGACACCTTCATGACCAATAAAGTGCCTTCTTCTATGGTGACTCACAAGAAAGTGTGGGAGGAGGAAGGGGTTGTTCTACTGTATCTGACCAATAAAGTGCCTTCTTTATAATAAGGGTGGCTATGGTGTCTCACAAGAAAGTGTGGGAGGAGGAAGGGGTTGTTCTACTGTATCTGACCAATAAAGTGTCTTCTTTATAATAAGGGTGGCTATGGTGTCTCACAAGAAAGTGTGGGAGGAGGAAGGGGTGGTTCTACTGTATCTGACCAATAAAGTGCCTTCTTTATAATAAGGGTGGCTATGGTGTCTCACAAGAAAGTGTGGGAGGAGGAAGGGGTGGTTCTACTGTATCTGACCAATAAAGTGCCTTCTTTATAATAAGGGTGGCTATGGTGTCTCACAAGAAAGTGTGGGAGGAGGAAGGGGTGGTTCTACTGTATCTGACCAATAAAGTGCCTTCTTTATAATAAGGGTGGCTATGGTGACTCACAAGAAAGTGTGGGAGGAGGAAGGGGTGGTTCTACTGTATCTGACCAATAAAGTGCCTTCTTTATAATAAGGGTGGCTATGGTGACTCACAAGAAAGTGTGGGAGGAGGAAGGGGTTGTTCTACTGTATCTGACCAATAAAGTGCCTTCTTTATAATAAGGGTGGCTATGGTGTCTCACAAGAAAGTGTGGGAGGAGGAAGGGGTTGTTCTACTGTATCTGACCAATAAAGTGCCTTCTTTATAATAAGGGTGGCTATGGTGTCTCACAAGAAAGTGTGGGAGGAGGAAGGGGTGGTTCTACTCTATCTGATTTTACTCTATCTGATTTATTCAGTTTTGTGTAATGCCTAAATTTTTATTTCACGAAAATTCTTTCTAATTCTAATATAGACATCAGTATATAATGTGTGGAGAACCAAGTTATAAACACATGACTCCAAAGATTGGACTGCGAGTGTAAAATATTAAACAAAAATGGGATTGCGTGAATTGCTAATAGCATTTCAATATTTGTTCATTGAACTTTTACATATCCTTCCAAGTATTGTCCAGGTTTATTATATGGAATCAGGTGTCTTGTATTTATATAATCTTTGGTGCAAATGTTTACACCACTTTTTATTACTAAAGGTATAAGTATCCATAAAACATTAGTAATACAATTCTGGCATTTTATGGCTAAAACAAAGATATGTGCAAATGAACATATAAGTTCAAATTTTAAAACTTTTTAATACTATTAAAGCAATAATTCTTGTAACTATTAATGGATTAAAACAAATTAATTTTGTATGTAAACCACTCATTCACACTCAATTATTCCACACACACACTTAATAAAAATAACATCATAAAACACACTACAATATCAAGGTGGGGTAAAATCTGAGCACAATGTATTAGTTCAATTTAGTTGATTGGACGCCACTGCATGTTTATAGCACAGTAATTAATTCATTTATATTTCACTGCATATTTCACAAAAATAAATTTAAAACATTTTAAAGATTCTATGGCTGTACATTGCCACAACTATCAACTTAAAATATGCTATTCAATAAAAGTGCTGATACAGTATACAGTAATTGCAAATTATTTTTATAATTGTTTCAAAAATGTCATAATGTTGTAACGCTCTATTCTTCTTATTTGTATATAAAACCAAGCCAGGATTTTTCCAGATGGGTTAATTGTAATTTATAATTACTTTTGCTGTGATTGTTTGAACCCACCTCTGATAACTATGTATTTTGAATTTTATTGATTATTATTATTTTTTTAATCTGTATATATAATTTTACAAATCACTAACAATTTTCAAATAATAAATTGTAATTTTGTCCACTTCTTCAACAATATTTATGTATAGTGTTTTTTAAACCCTGTATACATAGTCCAAGCGCATATCCAGGTGCCAGGGGGAGGGAGGTTGTTAGTTTCACAAGCTACTGTAGCCTAGTACATATACCATTATTTTTGCTGCTGGTTTCTAGTTGAAAAGGGCACTTCTAACTAACTAAAGATTCCCCACCCCTTTTCCTGGCTACAGTCTTGTAGTCAAGCTATGAATGCTTGAATTTTAACTAAATATTACATAACCTGAACAATTTCTTAAAATCACATGTATTCACTGCAAAGGGTTCGTAAACGAAATCTTAATAACATCTTTTCTTAATTATAGACATCATAATCATTGTCTCTTTTAAATTTAGGCCTAAATATCTGTAAAGTTTATACTTTCAAGATGAGTAACAGTGTAAATAACACACGGTTATTAATGGTATATACAGTATGCAGCTTCCCACCATTTTATATTTTATATAGCACCTATAAATTCTAGAAATCAGCTTTATCCAATCATGTCAACGTAGGGCCACCTTCAAAGAACTTGAGCTATGATTCTGTCTTTGCTATAGCAACAGATAAAGCATGGGAAATATAGTAGAGGATTCAATAGTAGTAGTTTTCCATTAAAATCCTCATTCCTTATCTGAGAAAAAAAAACAGAAATGTATTTAAAATACTGCACAAAGGAATCATGTAAAAATTTGTTTGACCGTTTGTTACTCCATTAATGTATAATTTTATTTAGTTTTTTTAATATAGAAGTTTCTGGGTTTCTGATACTTAATATAATAAAAAGTCACTTGGCTTGGTAAATATTACAGCACAAACAAGTTAAAAAGGTTTTTTTTTAATTCTACTGCAGTAACTGCAGTATAATAATGTTTACATGGTCTTCTAAAATATACATTGACGATGTTTTATTAGCTGATAATATTTAAAATAATAATAATAATCATTGTATAATTTGAAGTTGTGTCTTGTTTATATATTTTGGTTACAAAACTCTCAAATTAATAACAACACGTCCATTCTTATGTTGAAATAAATAACTACAAATAAAAACAAGAAAATACAGTTCTTAGTTATCCATCCAGAAAGCAATGATCTCAGTGATGCATGGGTGATTGTCTAAAATTGTATTGTTCATGAAAAAATCATAAAACGTAATTTTCTTTTGTGATATTATACTTATTATTATTTATAAATGAACTGGAAATGTATTGTAGAACAACACTACTTTTAAAAATGTTACACACCACGTACACATAATTATTTCTCTTGTGTCTGGATTTAAAAAACATATGAAAAGATTAAAAATAATGTTTCCTGTCAAGCCCTTGCAGTAATGTCAGTAGATTTAGAAAAGCTTAACATAGTACCTTGCCATATTTGTCATAGCTTTTAACAATGCACCCTTTTCATCTCTTTCTCGTGAAAGATCTTCTTTTAATGTTGATACCTCCTGCAAGGAAATGTAGTAAGTTTAGACATTATTACAACAATTTTAAAACATTGTTGAAAACAATCTAGTGGTACTATAGGTGATGGAGTGGAAATGAGGGTACAAATCACATGATCTAGGTACTCTATGATGCTTCAAAGGTCTGGTTAAAAAGACTGTATATGGTTACAGATTCCAGGGTCCTAGGTACTCTATGCCACTCCTAAAGTCTTTTTAAAAGACTATAGATGTAGTGCATCAGTGATTGTCAACAATTTGGAGAGCAGAATTTATTAGTAACAACCCTTGATGATAGCATATATACAATATCATAACAATCCAATATATTATATACTGTATTTATATACAAGCAAAAGATCCGGGTTCAAATCCCGGTTTGGGCAACTTTTTCTCATTCTCACAGATTTCCTCATCCTTATCGTTTCAAATTAATCAATTAAATTTCAGTATTTCATCGGGTGGTTTAGAATTTATGTTCTGTGCCTGATGTGTTTATATATATATATATATAAACAAATCAGGCAAAGAACATTAATTCTAAACCGCCCGGTGATATAATTTATTAATTAATTAATTAAATTTCAGTATATCACTGGGCGGTTTAGAATTAATGTTCTTTGTCTGATTTGTTTATATATATAAAAGTATCTCTTCGGAGATCCCGCCTCGTGAATAAAAATACTGTAAGATGAGGGCGTATCAATTTGATCTCTGGTGCGCGTGCGTACAACTGAGGACTAGTGCTGTTCCGCCGTACCACGCCGAGAATGTTAAAGAGTCGCTATCCAATCGAGTTCGAACAATACCATGAAAGCCCCAGTGGTCTAATGGTTAGGACATCTGCATATCAAGCAGGCGGTCCGAGTTCGAGTCTCGGTTGGGGCAACTTTTTCTCATTCTCACAGATTTCCGCATCTTTATCGTTTCAAATTATATATATATATATATATATTACATCGTTTATCGTTTTGATTAAGCTTTTCGCTTTTTTTTTTTATCTCCATTGAGATCCAGCCACTGATACCCACAGCATTGTCATTTTTTTTCAGTAATTTGCCTTTGGATTTATATATATATTACATATATATATTACCAGGCACAGAACAAAATTAGAACTAAATCGCCAAGTAATATACTGAATATTAATTAATATAGTACAGTACATACATTTATCAAATAAAGTTGAGAGCTAAATTAAATCATCTTTACATATTTTATGAAACTTTGAACTATAAGGAATGAATATATACAAACACATAGAATAAGTATAATGATGATGTGGAGGAAATATGATTATGATATCGCAATAAATCAGTAGCAGGCCTTTTTTTTTATAAGGAAAGACCCCATAGCTTCTGTTCTGCCTCCCCGCTTTCCCAACATCCAGTAGCTAGTAATTTTCAGACTAACTGGCCTAGACATGTGTATATCATGCTATGGTATGTACAGCATCTTTCCATGTTGTGTCATGGACAGAACAGTGTTGCAGCCTCATCAATATTTACTGTACCATATATAAGTCTTCATATGTAATATTTTGAACGTACAAAACTATAAAATTACTGTTTTACTTTTTGACTCATTTCATATTTGTATGATCAAATAGAATTAAAAACTACTATACTTTTTTCAACCTGTCAACTTCGTCGGTCAGATGTGAAATGGTAAGATTAGCTATATCCAACTTTTGTTGTAACATAACAGATTCATGCTAAACATCAAACCATGCAATAAAGAAAAAGACAAAGTTATGATCTAGCTATCAACCATGCAATTTAAAAACAAAGGAAACAATGCGATGAAGAGGACAATCCAATTACAGTCGATTCTTGAGCGGTATCATATCTAGCGACGTTAAATATCATGCAGTAATGAGACGGAAACAGGAATATAGAATCTACAACCTAACCCTCCAATAATCTCTCACTATACTACAGTAGGCCATATGTGATCAAGTTTACAGTCAGAAGACGAGATACTGTAGGATGTTTAAAATCATTAGACGTGATACCGCCAGTGTATCGGGTACAAATTAACAATCATGGTTTTGCAGCCAAGGTTTTGCAATTTCAGGTGACGAGACATTTGGAAATGATTTAATCAAGGACCACTATAGCCACAAACCTACAATATGTGGTCTTTAAATGGATGTGGACAGAAACTCGTTCTATGGAAATGTAAAAAAAGAAATAATTACAGAACACAGCACATAAAACCAATCAAACAATTGAATAACAAATATAATGGAAATACAAACATGTTTTTAATGAAATCACTATATTAATCCTGAGTCATAAGTATTAAAATAACATTTGCTTGAAAATAATTTAATTCATTCCATCATATCAAATGATGATAGATAATTAAAAAAACAACAATTACTGAATGCCAATTCTGTAGAGGTTATTCACATCAAATACAATCATACTAGTCAAGAAAATTTAATTCTAATTAAACAAACATCATTTCACAAACAAAAAGCAACTTAAATTTAATAATTATTCTAGCAACAGACATTGTCATCTGTTATCATTTTACACTAAATTAATAAATGTAGAAGTGTCTATTTTGATGGAGTATTTTAATTTATTTCATCATTTGGTCTTGGATTTGGTCTCATTAATTTTTGATATAAGGAAATAATTTAAGTACAGTACAATACTGAAATTCATAATCTTCTTACAACAAAACCAGTACATATTCAGACCCCCATGTACTGGAGGCCAAGGTATGTGATAGCCTTACTTTACTTACCCCGGATTGCCTGTCCCTATTAGGCCTGTCATTACTAGATAATGAGTTTGATTCTTCCTCCTGCATTTGTCTGAAAAAAACAAACAAAAAAAAGATTAAAGCAGTTCACAGTGAGGGCTCACTGGCTAAACCCAGGGACCCCATAGCTTAAGGGGCTCAAAAACATGAGCAACACCAATAATAGGGTTCCTTGGAGAGCTAATCCTTTCCCCCCCCCCCCCTGCCGCAATTCTATTCTGTAATTTATTCAGTTTGTATTGTGTCCTTACAAAACTAAAATGTTTGATATGCAGATATTCATAACTGTATGTTCAACTACTGTATGATTTATGTATTTATTTTTTAATGCATAGATGACCTAATAGATATAGTCGTGTGTCATCTTAATATGATTTATTAATGTTTTTACAGTAAGTACTTTGAGCTAGTCATTCAATATATTCATCAAGATAATATATTATAAAGCTCTGTCTACTTACTGAAGTAAGAGTGATTATATTGTCCGAATAAATAAAAACAAGTTGTTTTCAGCGATTTTACATCATTTTAAATTAGTTTCAAATAAAACATATAACAAATTTGGTACATGAATCATAAGTAGGTATAATAATAATAATGATGGAGTTTGATATAGCGCCATATGGCGCTGTGGACTTAGATGATACACTTTTCAACCCAAGGGTCACATGCTGCCAACCAGTGCAATTTCGTCCCGAATTTTGTCTGTCCGACATTGGCTGTGTGAGCTAGTACACCGGGTAACACCCTACTAATCTCAAAAGATGTACATTTTATGTACACTAGACCTACAGTTTATATTCCTTATTTGAGAAGACTCGTTCTACAACCAGAATTACCATGTAATCAAGTGTTCGAGTGAGCCTCGAACCCTTGCTATAAGGATGGATAACAGTTCCACTGTCTTTAAATGCTCGGCCACTTACTGATTTATTTTTAGTACAATATGTAATAAAGATAATATAATAAAGAACGTGCAGCTTTTCTCTCTACTTAATATCAGCATAATTTTTTTTATCTGGTTATAAACTTCCCCAGGCTAAAACCTACAAAAATGACCTTTGACCTGTACAGTTGAACACTCTAAACATAACCTTTAATTTACTAAGCAGATGTAATTTCAACTTGCTAATGCGCTACTGTACATTCACAGCTGTACATCCCATATCTGTTTGCGTATGATGACGTGTACAGTACTTCAATCCTCACTTAAAATGTCACTTGTGAACTTTGCATGCTGTGAGATCTTTTCGTCATTAGTAAGTTTCATAATCAATCATGTATAATTGGTTCCTCACACATTTGAAAGTGTTGAGTTTAAAACTTGAGAACCATTGAATTAAGATATAAGTTTATAATACTGTAGTATATTTGTAGCAAAGACATAAACATGTGGTCCTTTGGGATGCTCTGCAAATAGCAAGTGAGGCAATTAAAGTGAATTAAAGGGTGTTTGTTGAAACCCATAAACCCCCTCCAAGTGTCTAGAAGTGATGGCCTAGCCTATTACAATTTTTAAATATTTAAAATAATTGGTAAAGTTAGTTCCCTATGTTTTAAGGAGTACATGACAACTGTCAACATAAAATAACCTTTCTTTATAAAGTCCTTAAAAACCAAATTATCAAGAAAGAAGTTAATAAAATTTCTAACTCGAAATAAGTTCTATGGAAACAAAAACCGCATCCACAGCCCAATTAAAAAAGTTAGACTCTACTGTACAAGACTGATCACAGACAGACTGATAAAGTTCACCTCCAGTAAACGAGGTATCAAATGCAAGCATAATACTGACGAATGATCATTAGCACACTGCCATATGCTATGATAGGATATGTGACACTGGGTAATATACCAAACTATTAAACAGTAGTATTTTGAGAGTGTCATAATCAGTAACTTAATGGGAAAACGCTTAGTTCAATGCTATGCTATGGATCAATTTGGGTTTTAATTAAAAACATAATTTTTTGTTAACAAGATTTTTTAAAAGACATGGCTTTCATATAGTCATTGTCAATGTTAATTTAAAGATGTAAATACCATAACATCCAGTGGGCTTCTTTTCTTTGTGGTTTAAAAAAAGTAATGTCAACAAGGAGCCAATCTTGAAAAGAAGCCCATCCCGAAAAGAAGACCATTTCGAAAAGAAGCCCACTCAAGAGTCCTAAAAAAAGAAGCCCATGGGCTTCTTTTCAAGGTTTTATGGTATACAGTCAACTCTCCCAATACCGGACACTCTGAAAACCGGAAACTATCCCAATACCAGACTTTTCTTCAAACAGTCCTAAATTCATTTTTACAATTAAAAATATATTCCGAATACTAGATTTTCCAGAAAACCAGACATATTTGGCCAGCCTAAAGGTGTCTGGATATTGGTATTGGGAGAGTTTATATACGTTTAATATTTGTTTCAAATGTACCTTCGTTGTCTTGCTGCTCTGCGCTTCTCAACCCTTGATAAAACTGAATCTTCATCTTCATCATCCTAAATAAATCACAAGTATATATATTAATGTTTGTAATGTCATTAAACAATATTTGAGTAAAGTCATATCTGCCTATTTATGGTTTAATCACCTCTTTACACTGTCATGTTGAGATAATAACAATAAATTTATAGTGTATTAAGCAAAAACACTTTTATAATTTAACATCATGTACCTAGAAAAGAAAGAATGTGGTTACATTAAAACTTCACATAACTTCACATAATACCAACATGCAATTTATAATAATCTTCTATACTAATGTAAAGACCACACATACTGTACAGTATCCATATACACACTGTACACTATAAATTCCTTGTACAATATTTACAATTCTAATTTTCAAATGTAAATTTAAGGGTATTAATTATTTATTCCATTTATTTGGCATAACATTTATGAAAAATATTAGGAATAGAGATGCTATAAAATAAAAATATAACCATCGATTAATTTTCTCGTTAGAGAAATAAAAATCTAAATACAGTACCACCAATTATACAAACACAATAATTATTTTATTATCAAAACATATTCATCCACGCAGCAGTACATTACACAGGTCATGTTTAGAATGGTTTTGTAAAACACATTGAAATAAACTAACAATAGAATCTACAAACTTGTGAGACTAAATGCCATGTTATACAATCAAACAAAAGAATGATATTAGTCATGTGAAGTTCTTATTGAGAAATGTATTCAAGGTGAATGGAGTAGGATAATCACACTCACAGTGGTCATTTTATAGAAAGGTGTATTTGTACTCTTTACTAAAATATTCAATACTTTGCTGTGTAAATCAATCATATTTCCCTTTTATTGTTTTGTTGTGGCCATGAATACCTTTTGTGTTCAATCCTTTATAAATTTTTCATTATATATGATTAGATGTCATTTTAATCCTTCATAAATAAAATAAAATAAAATAAACCTTTAGAGCACAAAGTTTTTTGGAACGGTGCATTATAGAAAAATCACAGGGTTATTTATAAATAGTATTTACTTTTAATAAAATGTTTATAATACTTTCCTGAATTGATAATTTATCCATTGATATTGTTAAAAAATACTTTATAATATAAAGTATTTTAACATATATAAATCATATATGTTTATTAAAAATTGGTATCTAATCCATTGCTCTGAAACCTTTAGGGCATCAAGTTTTTGAGAACGGTGCATTACACTAAAATTCATAAATTTGAATTAAGTTTTTGTATTTAATAGTACTTTCCTTATGTTAATTTTGCTGCTTGTATATTTTTTTTTAACATTTCTTTGAAGTCTGTATAGTATTAAGTTACATTTGAAAAGAAATATGTTGTGATGTAAAAACAAATTGTCATGAAGTATTACAGAATCTAGTCACTCAATGATTTATTTGAGGTAATTTAAAACTAATCAATTATCAAGTTATTTAAAACTGGAAATGGCAATGACCGAGATGGTAGTTTATTCCCCTTTGGTACAAGAGATGTTATGAAGTCAATCGTAAAAATAAAAACATTTTTGGGGTTACGCTTGGTTTAAACCAATTTTCTTAAGAATTCAACGGAAACTCCAGCATAACAAAAATCAAATTGCCTACTTAAATGTTATATCACAGTGTTGTAACATTTAATGTTTTCTAAATAGTTTAAGCCGTGAACATTAATATTCTAGTAGAGTGTATTGCATGTGATAAATTGCATACCACTGGTAGACTGTAATTTATGTAGCAGTAGCATGCTAGTACATGAAAAGGTAAAAGTTCTTTATATTTAGTATGAGCAATGACGACGACATGGAAAACGGGGAAGGATTTATTTTAAAATAGATTTAAAATGTAATTTTTATATTGACTGCATTTCTGATAAATTTTCGCTCAAAATTAACAGTTTAAATCAGTGGGTGGTCGTTAGAATTACCCAAAATGCAATTACGGTCAATTCAAACGTTACTGCAGTTTAGCTGACTCAAGGTCAGCAGCTGCCAATCAAATAAATAACCGTTATTTTGTGTTGCAGCTAAATTTTGCCCAGAAATAACTGAGGTTAAGGGAGTGGGTAAGATGAGGAAGGGGATGAGACAAGGTGGATATTGGGGGAAGAGATGAGATGAGGTGGATGTTGGGGGAATCGATGGGATGAAGTGGAGGTTGGGGAAGGGATGAGATGGAGGGTGGGGAAGAGGTGAAATGAGGTGGAGGTTGGGGGAGTGAGCAAGATGAGGTGGCAGTTGGGGAAGGGGATGAGACAAGGTGGAGATTGGGGAGGGGTGAGATGAGGTGGGGTTAGGGTAGGAGGTGAGATGAGATGGATGGTGGAGGAGTGGGTAAGATGAGGTAAAGGTTAGGGAAAGAGATGAGACAAGGTGGAGGTTGGGGAAAGGGATGAGACAAGGTGGAGGTTGGGGTATGGTGTGAGACAAGGTGGAGGCTAGGGAGGGGGTAAGATGAGGTGGAGGTTGGGGATGGTGTAAGACAAGGTCGAGGTTGGGGGAGGGGTGAGATGAGGTGACGGTTAGGGTGGGGGTGAAATGAGGCAGAGGTTGGGGGAGGGGGTGAGATGAGGTGGAGGTTGGAGAAGGGGGTGAGGTGAGGTGGAGGTTGAGGGATGGGGTGAAACGAGGTGGAGGTTGAAGGATGGGGTGAGATGAGGTGGATATTGGGGGAGGGATGAGATGAGGTGGAGGTTAGGATGAGGGATGTTGGATGTTTGGAGTAAAAGGCTTGAGAATGTTTAATGCAATGAAAATATGATGCAAGCAAAACAAATTACAAATTATTAAGAAGTAAGGGATAGCTTTCATCATCTATCCAGACAGCAATATGATTAACTGTGTTGACAAGTTCAAGGGCTTTGTTGGGTATTCAAAATTATCCTTTTTTTTAAATTGTAGGTATTTAAGGGCCCCGGTGTCTATGTGAAAAAGCTATTTAAATTTTGCTGAAACTCTGAAAGATAGACTTTGTAGTATTAGTAAACAACATGCACACACACACAATTGAAAATAGTATGAGCTATGCGGGGAGCTATGTTACTACAATACATTTATATTAGTACAAAGTCTCCATTATTCATTTATAGTACTGATAACCAAAAACTAACACAACAAGGCTTACTGCGTCTATTACTAAAGTCATGATAACTAAAAAATCATTCATTAGTACGGATATTGATGCCAGAAATGCACACAACAAACTAAGCGACAACAAGGCTTACTAGGGCCTATTACTACATTCATTGATGAGCACTGTGCATATCTACTGCTATCTTGTCATTCATTTAGTACTGGTGATATCATTCTCAACATGATGCAAAGCTATGGAATATAAAATAAAATTAATCAATTGCAATTTTGCACGGTATGTACAAGCCTTTTATAATCTAAAAAATAACCTCCAATTTAAACCCCTGACATAATATCAATAATAGACTTGTACAAAATTATTTATTTGTATTGAAAAAAATGACCTACAGTATCATAATACTGTACAAACATTGTACAGTATTACTAGGGAGAGGGAGGCGTTATATTATATGTTATAAAGTTCTTGTTTTCGTAATGTATTCATCCTCTCCGGAGAGATAGGCTATTGTTGGATTTGTCCAGGTAAGCTAGGTGTGAATAGACTAAATTAATTTCTTTAACAAAATACAGATTTTTCAGCAGTTTGTAGCTATTCAAAATGAATAGCCTGACATCTAAATAACAAATATCTAAAATATAACAATGAATATATGCAATGCAATCCTACTGGTACTACTGTACTAATATACAATGAATTTTCAGAAGCCTCAAGCCAGAAATGAATGCATAAGCCACTGTGATATCTCTGTAGACATGGTATCAAGATATTTTGTCAGCATTTTAAATCTTGGATTACGCAGTTTCAGTATTTGTGAAAATCTCAATTTTAAAAATTCCGACTTATGTCTGATTTTCACTTGCATGTGCCACATATTATTCTTTTAATATCATACACAGATCAGAATTAGGCAGTAGGAGGCTGTGTCTGAAATTGATAGTATGACTAGATGTAGCATAGTACTCCAATTCACCATATGCATTCCACGTTCTGTATTCCGACTGACTGGGCGCAATGACGTAAATATTGCTATTGGTCATAATACCGATAAGTAATGGTGGCCTAACAGTTGGAAGTCTGTATATCAAAATGACTAAAGCACTTCACAATTGAAACGTATTCTTTTTAAAATAGACCTGAAATGGATTTTTGATTTTAAAGACATTCACACATGTTATTTAAATATATCAAATTAACACAAGCCTATTCAAATAAAAAAAAATAAAAAATGTATTTAAAAATTTTAAAATACCTTGGTAAATTAGCGTACAGTTTATAACTTTTTATTTAAGTTTAATAAAATATTAAAAAGATAATCTATATACCAATAAACAATCATAGACTGTTTACTTTTATGTTTTTATTTAATAGAAATAACAGTTTTTTTTGTGATATTATTGACCAAATTTATTTAGGGCTAATAAAGAAAATAAAAAATCTGTAACAGATTTGAAAAAATCAGAAGAATATAATTTAAGAAAAAAAAAATTATTCAATCACAAACTACTGGTAATTTGTATTTATTACAGCATTAGAAATGTGTGCAGAATTTTGAAACATTCTTGTGGTTTTATGAATCATTAAAGAAATAACATTGTGGTTTTACAGTATTTGTGCATCTGTCTACATGGGTACAAAAACAGATGACGTCAAAGTGGCCACTTATTGACATTTATTAAATAAATTGTTCAGTTTTGATTGACAGTAGGTGCTCTATGAATAAAATCCAAAAATAGAATCTAATTCTATATTTAGAATAATCAAGCAGAAAACCCATTCTGGCTTAATCAGACAATTTGGCCAGTCCATAGGTATCCAGTTTTGGGGTTTTGGCAGCCTACTGATATAATGTACTGCTATAGAATTTGATTTATTAAAAAGTATAGTAAATTTATAATACAGTGTAAAAACAAGAAATATCTCTTACTCTATCTTGCTCGACTTTTTGACGAGTTTTAAATTGTTCTTTCTTCATTAAATGAATAAAAACTTAAGAGTTTACAAATGTATACTAAATTCAAGACAAGTTCCTAAAAAACCTGCTGTGGATATAAAATATTAGTATTTAAAACTAACAAATGAAAAAGTTTAATCCTAAATGACAGATAGTTCAGCATTCACAACAATATCTGTAGTTTATTGACCTTTTATTATTAATCAAATGTTACTGTACCAAAAAAAGGTATTTATCCTCTCTACACATGTTTAAAATACCTTAGGGGAAGTCCCTTAAAAGTACATTTTCCAAGGGCAAGGAATGTCATATAACATAACGCATATTAATAATTTACTAATACAGTATTGTCATTTATTAAAATTAATGATATATGAAATGATGTAATAATGTAGAAAATAAATAAACGGAAACAAATTCTGAAATGTTGGGGTTTTTCCAATTAAAATGTTTATTTCTAGGCAAATTTTATAGATTTTTTACTATAAAGTTGTTTGTGAAAAACAGAAATAATGAATCAGATTGTTAATTACTTATAAAATACTCACAAATGAAGCTACCTTTAATATAGTATATCAACTGACGATGAGGGTTACGGGACATAAACAGATTAAATGCAAAGATGAACCTAGTAGTAGTACATCAGTGGAAAATTCAGGATTTTGAAATAGGAGGGCTTAGGGCCTAACACGGTGAAATAAAGTGCTGAACTTAACGTAATGTCCTATCTTTTTCATTATAATTGTCGAAATTAAGGGCAAGCACACAAAAACAAAAGAATAGTGAATATACTGTAGATCTATTTGTTTTCAGCAAGTCAGCTTAAAAAAAGGACACATTCCGAATCAACAATACATTCATTCATTAAATGTCCTTCGTAATTGATTGTTGTAGAACCATGAAAAGATTATTATCTAGAACACATCTACAACACTATTAAATTCCTTGACTTTGAAATAGTACGGTATGCATACCGTATATATATTTCTATTCTAACAATAAGTTTTGTCAAACTATGTTCTTATACGGTATTATTATTATCGGCAATTGGATGTTCCTAATTTCTGTTTGTCTTAATTCATTTGTAAACGTCCAGTCTGTATTTTAATTTGTTTTCAATTGGGTGTTGATCTCCGCGTGAGAGTTCTTAAAATTGTGTTTTTCTGTAAGAATGTAGCATAGTTGCTAGCTTGTAGGGGGTCTGGAGAGGGTTGGTATAATTTCAAGGAATCTCATTATAAATAGCCTAGGTATACATTCCACAGACAAAACAAATTCAGTCGTTTGTTGAAAACAATAGTTTTTATGATTTCTCGTCTTTTGTGTAGGCCTAATAGTTCAACTCATCCAAACACTTAAATGCCAATTATTGTAAATTATCTAAACTTTAAACTTGTTTAAAGTTGATGCATCCTCGCAAAGAAAATTACAATTACAAAAAAATATATAAAAATAAAATATTTCATTTAATGAAAAACTGTGAAAATATATAAAAATGGTAAATATAATATTATTAAACAAAAACTGTTAACAGGGCTGTAGCCATCATGACGCAGACGAGGTGCTCGCCTTGCTGAAATTTTCATCACCCATCCCAATTCCCCAGCACAGATCGTCGTATTTTATATTAATAATTATATCTAAAGTGTCTGTGCCTTGTCTGTTTTTAACCTCTCGCTATGGTCTTGGTAATTGTCATACAATATGAAGTATGTACATTCTATAGAGTATGACTGACTGCTACCTTAAGTTTCAAAGGATGCTCTTTGACATAATCATTTATTAAAATTATTTACAGTAGTTATTAACTAATAATAGGTGAAACTAATTTAAGGTTTATTGTATACAGAGAACCAGTATCATAGAAAATCTTTAAAGCACAGTATAGGATGGCAAATGATTTGGAGTTTTCAAAGTAAATTATCTATAACAGGTGAGGTTTGACACACTTAAAGTTGGAATTCCATATGTACATGTCGTAACTATTATACAATATATTTACATTTGTCTGAAATTAAATTTCTTACAGAAAAAAAAAATTAAAGGTATATTGTCCACCTGTAAAATAATTAATCATTTTTTAATTATGCTATTGTTAATTAAGTTATTCACTTTGATTTGACCATTCGAATCCCAAAAAAATATTTACCTGAAAAATTAGTAATTTAAAGCAAAAAATATTCAGTCAGTCAGACAATGGGTTTGATATTAAATTTAACTGTTATTTTTATTTTTATTACCGTATAAATGAAATAACTATTTTTGTTGAATAAATTTATTCAAACTGCAAAATGGCCTATTCAAAGCCTGGTTTTATTAATCTTCATTTTTTATGTTTTTGGGGAATAATACATCTTTAAAAAACTGAATTTAATTTAAAAATCTCTATCAATTTGAATATAAAAACAGCATAAATGAACAATTTGATTTGAAAGATAGTATACTACATAGTAGTTATACTACATATTACTAATTAGAGAAGGCCTAACAGTTGCAATGTCTTTATCATCTGTATCTGAATGCTGTCTATCAATACAATACTGTCTGTAGATGATGTCACATTCAGCTGTTCATCTGTCTCTTAATTTGAAAGCAATGGGAAAATGCCACTACTATGAATGCAAGGTCAATTATGTGAAAAAGTACTATATTTTACGGATTGTTCATTGGTAGAACTACAAAAAAATAATGTTGTTTCTAGTTATTTAATATTGTGTAGTTTCGCAGGACCCTTGGGCGTGTGGTTATATATAGGCTATATAATAAGCATAATGGAAACAATTACACACCTTTAAATATGGCTACTGGGGTTGGAGTATAATGTAGTACTGTGTTATATTTTGGTTTTTTTCAATAATGACAATATTAAAATTAATATTCTATAAGCAGTTATATGGCATCTGAAATTGACCTTTGGACAACATCAAAGGTCACAACAGTAGTTCTAAAACAACTATCCCTTGATTGGACTAAACACATGTCTACACAGTGCTAATGAAATCAAACACCAATTTACACTCTCCTAATCATCAGCCTACCTATTATACATGACCTTGTTTATTATGCAACCTAGTGTAACTAGCCTCAATTGAAGTTGAAATTATTCTACAGTAATATATACATTTGTTTGTACGTTCGTTTAACTGATAAAATACTCCCAATACCCAATAAATGTATACAGTAATTTTAAGGGAGCCTTCAATTTGCAATGGCAATCAATGTGTCGTAGGTCGTAGTCTGGGCCTAGAAACCTGTGTCAAGGTGAGGAGACACATCCAATATTTTTGAATGCACATAATGACATAGTTTGGTCATCGCAAATCAAAACCCCCTATTTATTGTAAATGCAGTATTTCATTTATATGAGAGAAAATATAATTCATTTAGGTATTTGTATATAAAAGATTGATAAATAAGTTTGTTTAGTAATTAAATAAATAGATAAATGTTACCTTTTGTTGATCCCTTGACATAACAGGAGAGCTCTGCTCTTCATAATCATTTCCTGGAGCAGGTATCATTGCATTTTTTACAGCATTTTCTTTAGCTAATTCATCCATAAAACCATCATCCTTTATTGGTTAGAAAACAACAAAATAAACTTGATAATCAGTTGATTATTTCATTTAAAATAAATATTATACACCTAAACAAATTCCTGTCATTTGATTGAACGATTGTGGGTCACATCGCATGCAATAGTACATATTATTTAATCGTGAAATAGTACTTTTTTCATTTGTTTGGGTGCAAATTAAATCTTTTCGCATTTGGAAACAAAAATCTGGGTGAAATCCAATAGCAGCACCGTCTGTTCTGCGTATGGAAGTGGCAACGCACACAATGCAATCTCTCTTCACAAAAAGATAAGAACAATGGCATTGACAAGAATCAATTAGATGTTATGTAAAAAAACTATTACAGTACTTTTTATGAAAATCTTAATAATATGTTGAATTTATCAGTTACAACACTTGTGACTGATATGTAATTCTTAACATATCCAAAACCAATTACATTATTTTTTCCAAACCTAAAGCCAAAACAAAAACATGTAAAAATATATACATTGATAAAATGCAAATTAACCATGTTCATGAAATCAAGTTCCTTGGTGTCACTATTGACTAAAATCTGACATGGAAGCAACATATTAATACAACCAGTAGCTTGATCGCTAGAAACATAGGTATAATTAACAAACTTAAACATCTAAATTTTATTCCTGATAAGTCGTTATATAAGCCCCGTCGTCACTCTGTTTTTTATGTTGGACCTTAGCTCTGGAGTGTTATCTCACAAGAGTTAGAAAGAAAATGTACAGTCTCTAGTTTTAAATACAACTACAAAAAGCTTTTAGTCTCTGAATATAATAAATAATTAATTAGTACTTAAATACTATGTAACTTATTATTACTTATGCAAATGTTAAAGTTTAAACACTTATGATTCATTTATTTAATAACTTATACTACTTTTTTTCTTATTTATTTAATTTTTAAATTTTTTATTTTACTTACATATTTTTACTTCATATTTTATATTCTTACTATGTATATCTTACTCGTCATACTTAGTAAGTAAGTAATATTTATTGCTTTCCAAATACAGTACAAATAAATAAAACAGTATAATGTAAATGAAATAAAAAGAGAAACAATTAAATATAAAAATACAAGACTAGACAAGAAAATAAGCATGGAAAGCAGGGGATGGCCCTTTAAGCCCAGAGGCTTGTTTCCAAAGGGGTCCCCAACATAATAAAATAATATTACAATAATTATACAAAAATATGGATCTATTATTATTTTATACAGTATTACAAATTAATTTAATTACATGTTAGATTTATGCTGAATTCTGATAATCATTATTATTACAAAAATATCTACTATTATTTACAAGAAAAGTCAATCATAATTTTAGGTCTATATAATTTGCATATTTGTTAATAAAAATTTCTTAAGAGTCCTTTTAAAACTATTGTGTGTAAAAATATTTTTTATTTCTATTGGTAATTTGTTCCACAGTGTGATTGCATTAAAAAAAAAGGTCTTACTAACAGTATAGTTATTCATTGGAACAATAAAATTACAATCTTTACCTCTAGTACCATGGTTATGATTTATCCTATTAAAATTATTTAACATAAAGTCTGGACAACTTTTTGTATATATTGTCTGTACGTGTTGTAGTGTCATTTGTTCGGCCCTGGTTTTAACATCTAATAAACCAAGAAAAGTATAATCGTCTTTGGTGATATGGTATCTACTATGTTTCCCTAAGATGAATCTAATTACTTTATTTTGTGTTCTTTGAAGTTTAGTACGGGAATCCGCGGTTGTACCCCAGTACCAGGATGATATAGCATAATTTATATGGCTTAGAGCCAGGGCTTCCATTATGAGTTTACGAATACAGCGATCAAAGTTACGACAATTCCTATACGCAAATTTAATACGACCATTAACTTTCTTAATAATTGTTGAGACAATTAATTCACTATTAAGCCTATTGCTTAGTTCGATACCAAGGTATTTTATAGAGCTATTCAAAGAAATTGTATAGCCATTGTAAAGGACGCTAAAATTTGTGTAGTTCTTGAGAGACATCCTGGGACCAAACAACATTAGTTCAGTTTTTCCCATGTGAAGTGATAAATTATTGTCAATTAACCATTTATTACAATTAGACAGATCCCTAGCAAGATTTTTACTGATGATATCAGGATCATGATGAGCATTGACAATTGCACTATCGTCAGCATATTGCATTAACAATGATGAGACGGACATAGGCATATCATTCACGTAGATGAGGAACAGGAGTGGTCCCAGGATGCTCCCTTGTGGCACTCCACATACAATTTCTGAAGGCTCTGAAACAGCCCCACCAATATTGACTGTTTGATGTCTACATTCCAGATATGATTTAAACCAGCTGACAGATTCGATTCCAATTTTTCTGAGTTTCTTACAAAGTAAGTCATGACTAACGCAGTCAAAAGCTTTTTGGATGTCAATAAGTAAGATACCAGTAAATTTTCCTTTCGCTGTTTGAGTTTTGATGAAGTCTGTCAAGTGAATTAAACAGTGATCTGTTGAAAAGGACTGTCTGAAACCAGACTGAAAACGATATAAAAGCTTGTTCCTTTCCAAAAACTCATTTAATTGTGAGTGAACAATCTTTTCTACAATTTTTGACACCACAGACAGTATACTGACAGGCCTATAGTTAGCAGTTTCAAGATTACTTTTTTTCTTGTAAATTGGTCGAACACGAGCCAATTTCATCTCATTTGGAAAACATTCCGTTTCAAATGAGAAATTGATAATCCGTGTTATGGGAGTTGCAATAATTTCTGACGCATCCCTTAAAAAACGTGCGGGTATGCCATCTAGACCTGTACTTTTATTTATACTGAGACCCAAGATCTCCTTTTTAACTATATCGTTGTTTACAGGTTGCAAGGAAAATTTGTCAGTACCGTCATAGTATTTTTTAAAATTCTCAGAATTTACATCAAATTCGTATGACCTTTGCGGGAGCTTTCTTACCAGATCTGATGCTACGTTTGTAAAAAACGAGTTAAAGTGACTGGCAATAATGTTTGGCTCACTACATAGTTTGTCATTTATTTTAAGAGTAATCGAAGCAGTTTCATTTTGTTTATTTTGATACCCAAGATCTTTTATAACCTTCCATAACTTTTTAGGGTTATGTCGATTTGTATTGATCTTGTCAATAAAATGAGTCTGCTTTGCTTCTTTTATATTTCTTTGTACCTGATTTCTAAGTTTACAGTATTCAGTACGATATAATAAATTACGAGTTCTTTTGAATTTTTTAAGATAAATATCCCTGGCCTTAATAATTTTGAGTATGTCAGGTGTCATCCACGGCTGAGAAGAGTGTCTAATTCTGACTTCTTTTACAGGAGCAACTTTATCCAAAACATTTGTGAAATTTACACAAAAGGCTTGCCACGAACAATCAACGGTTTCTGCCTTGTGAACATTGTCCCAATCAGTCTCTTGAAGAAGACGTATAAACTTTTCTCTATTGTAGTTTTTAGTTGATCTAATCTTCACCTTTTTATGCGTGTGGTGTTTTTGTTGCTGTGTGTGACGAGTGGCATATATAGGAAAGTGATCACTGAAGCCTATAGATAGTACTCCGAATTTGTTTAATTTGTCCGAAGAGTTGGTGATAATATGATCAAGACAAGATTCGCAGGAATCACAGATGCGTGTGGGTTCGCTCATAATTTGAGACATTCCACTGATGTGCAGAGTCTGTTGGAATTTGATATAGTTGCTATCCTTTTTCAAGCTACACATGTTTGTATCTCCGAAAATGTAGATCTCTGAGTTTCTCGGTAGTTGTTCCATAATGTCATCCATTCCATCAATAAATTCACCATGACGTTGTTTTGGTGGCCGATAACAGACTCCAACGATAATAGGCCTTGTTCTTGGGAGATGTACTTCAGACCATAGTGCCTCAATGTTGGCATTGTTACAGTCAGACCGCATAGTAATAGCCAGGGTAGACTTGAAGTACAGACATACTCCACCACCTGCTCTGGCACGGTCTCGACGATATAGTTGGAAGTCTGGGATGTGTATTTCATTATCGGTAATGGAACTGTCAAGGTGTGTTTCAGTGACAGCAATGACTGCCACTTTGGTTCCACCAACAAGTGTTCTAAGTTCAGATATTTTGGGTAGTAGAGACCGCGCATTAACATGAAGAAAATGCATGCCTTTTCCTTTCAGTACCTCTGCAGGATCAATGATAGAGTCCGAATTACTGCTGGAATCGTTGTTGATTCCACATACTAGTGGATCCAAGTTGAGCAATGCATCGTTTTCATTTGTATCCGAAGAGATACTAAAGAATGAATCATTCAGTTTTGGGAGTGCACAAAGATGGCAGCACCAGTCAGAAGACCTATTTTTGAAGAATGTTCTAAACCTATGAGGATTAATGTAGACACAACTAGCATGGAAATTCCTAGAACAATTAAAGCATTTAAGCTGTTGTCGGTTTTTTGCAATCTTTCTTTCACAAACATGACAATGAATCGGAGGTGTATTTCGATTTGTATTGTTATTATGATTCATGTTTGATTCTGGTCCAGGATTAGAGTGGACATCCCCACATTCGGTCAAGTCAATATTATAAGTGGAGATTGAATTGTGATCATATTGTACTCTACTTTTTGAGAACTTGCACTTTTTGTAAGGATGTCCCAAGAGTTTGATGTTACTATGGGGTTGTAAATACCTGGGAATATCAGACACATTATGTTTAGTAACGTGAAAGAGTGCAAACAACCAGAACAACAAGGGGATGGTAATACTACGCATAGTGCAAAAAAAAAAAAAAAAAAAAAAAAAAAAAAAAAAAAAAAAAACCTATAGGCCTAAGTATATCTTACTATGTAATAACAGCCTAATTTGCCTAATACTAAATTACCAAAAAAAGAAGAATAAGAGAAAAAAAAACTGCAAATAAAACAAAAATAAGTAAAAAACAGAAGAAGTAACACTAGCTAGCCTAACAGCTTAGGCAGATACTAGTCAAATTGGTATGGTCTAGACTCACTAAAGGCCTATGACCTCTTCAATGTTACAACCACTGTGAGACACGAAAGTGGCCTAGAAAAAAAGGTAAAAAAAAAACACCTTAATTTTACTAAAATTTAAAGGGCTATCACACTAACTACTAGAACAAACCTTACTAAGGATAAATCTGATAAGTATGGAGATAGAAAGTACTCAAAAACTAAGAAATTTTCAGATAGATAGACCTACTATAGAAGATTGACTGTGAAGCCAACTTGCACTTTCCAATAAATTATGTTTATTGTATCTTTTCTGGTGGGTAAGCCTTAAAGTTCTTTGAACTTATTTTCCCACCAGCCACACGTCTTTCTTGTATATATATATGTTTATTGTTACTCAATTATCATATTCATTTTGTGTGGAAAATCAATAAAAACAAACAAACAAACAAACATGATGCTTTCCACTATTTTTTTTTGGCATTAGGAATATATGTTAAACTATGTTTTATTTACTTATTGATTTGTATAACACAAACTATTAATTGATTTAAATATAATTTTCCATTTATTTTATAGCATCGATTTATACAAAGGACACCTAACTTATCTGGGTAGTAGGGGTCTCAAATTAGAAGTGTGTTTGAAATATCATATCATATCATTTATTTCGCCAATATACAGAACAGTACAAAAAAAAAACAATACAAAAGTAAGTCAATGAGGGCGGATAACCTAAAAGTTATAAATAAAAATAACCGTCGAGAGGCTCTCCACATCGAAATACTTACATAAAATATATAATACATGGTGGGTATATAAACACTATACAAATTAATAAAAGTGCCAATTTTTATCCTAGTTATACAAGCTGGCATTTATATTAAAAAAATGTAACATTTTTATATCAACTTTCTAGTAAAACTTCCTATATAGGAACTGAAAGGTAAATATTTATTATTGTAAGTGTTAGTTAAGTTAGTGCAATATTACCACCAGGATATATCAAAACAAAAATAGCATTGAATACCCTATGAGGCTTCCTTTAATAACAACTTTACTGTGTACTTTATGGAAAGGTTAAGTACAGTATTTTTTAAGTAGTTTATATCAGCTACTGCTTTTACGGATTTTTTCGAGAGCTTTTCCAACTTTTGAACTTTGATTGAAACCAAAGTATTTAATGTGATGTCATGAATAATGTTGCCGAACTTCCGACAGCATAGTAAAATTAAAATAAACTTGAGTTTGTTCCGAACAACATCATCAGTGCAATGAAATACGGTCTTAGACGTTCTAATTATATATACCTTTATATAGGTGAGTATTTAAATATTCAGATTTTGTAAAAAGTTATTTGTTTGTTAAGAAACGGGTTATTCCATTTTATATATAGGGCTTTTTTAAGGCAATTCTAATTATTGTTCAGTATTGTTTGTATTCAACCTTTAATTTGGGACAAAAAATTGGGTGTCTTTAATTGAAGAGGAATCATCAACCAACAGAAATAAATAATAAAATCTGATTGCATACTCATCCCTTACCTCTACTACAACTTTTCCTGTTCCCCTTCGTTTTTCCCGCATCCTTCTGTTTGCAAATTTACCCGAACGAGGGGATGAAGAAGCCCCTTTACGTTCTTTAAGTCTCTGACTGGGGCTAGAACATGCTACTTCAGCGCCCCCTGCTTCATCCTCTCCTAAATTTTGCATTTTCTTTGATTCTGTACTCTCTTTTGATTCGTTTCTTCTATATCTTGGACTTGATCTTAAAGCACTTATGCGACTAATAATAAGGAAAGTCACAAATTCCCAAAAGAAAAAATATCAACATTTAAAAACCTTTTATATAAAAATGTAAAACATATTATGCATTTAAAAGTACTGCAGTACTTTTATTAGAATAAAAAGAATACATTTGTTAAACAAATGTATTCTTTTGCAAAAAAATGATGCAACTACTGTACTAGGTAATTGCCAGGTTTACAGTTTTATATCTCAATACCACTGTGGTTTATTGCCACCCACTTGGCTTATAATTTGATTTTATGGGGAATACCATCATAAAACTTTCAAATAAGGTAAGCATGTACATTTTTCTTTAAAATTGATTATACTACTGTAAGACTAAGAAATATATTTTAATTCAACCTAGCTAGTATTATATTTGCAATTATCCAAAACAAAGATTGTTCTTAGACCAATACTATTATTGTTAGTTGAATTGCTTCGGAATCTATGCTGTGTGTGCACGCCTACCAATTACATGGGTAGGTACATAAAAACTTTTCAAACTGTGATAGCCTACGTACCTTGTTGTCTCTTCATAATTTCCATTATCTATCTCTCTATTACGAATACGTGATGAATACGGTTCACGATCGCTAGTTAATGAACTTCGGCTAGACAAACCAACACTTCCATTACCCTGACTGCTGTTAGAACCATAAATATTATATGATGACATATTTCTCCTCCTTACTTAGTCGGTCCCCTCCGGTGCTAAGTTTTTCTGATAAATGATGATTTCCAAATTTAGCAACCAATCTATAGAGGGCGATATTTGTTATTATGAATACAGCAGACTTTTAAATTAGAAATGATTACTTCGCGTGCATTTAAAGTTCACAAACAACTTTTAGTTCCGCTTGTTGCAGCTCTTACATTTAAGCCGCATTTTGCTTTGGTTGGTATACAGTAATAATGCAAATTATTTGGATTTGTAGTGCTTAAACCATCTACAATACGCAGCTAGGGCCTAGGCCTAGTCTAGAGGAAATGTAGCACGATCCTCCTCCTCCTCATCTCCAGTGACAAAGACCCCTTATTAGTGTCTAAGTCGTTTCACCCCATCGATATATAAGTAATTGATCAATTGAAAAGATTATCATTTGGTTTGTTGAACATTCTGATTCATGTTTATGAATATTTCTGCAGGCACTTGGTGGGCAATCATTTACAAGAAGCATGAGTGATGAAGTAGAGAAGGCAAACGTTGCAGCTGCAAAACAGGTATACAGTCAACCAGAACCAACAATATTTAGCAAGATATTGGATAAGTCCATCCCAGCAGATATTATTTACGAAGATGATAAGGTTCACACATTTGTTTCTCTTCAATTCCATACACTCAGAACTCATTCCCCACTAAATTTTATGTCATATACAGTAATCGGGACAGTAATCCCATGGACACCAAAACAATGAAACAGTAATAATGTGGTTTGATGACTTCATCAAACTTGCATACACTGTAAAAATAAACAACTTTAGTGCTACAGAAGCCACCTTGCAGAGATGACAAACAGTTGTGACTAACCAAGCATAAAAAAAACAAAAATAGCATAGCTTTTTCAGGGAATTTCAGGACGCTATTTTGCAATTTTTTGCACCTGCAAGGTGGCTTTTGTAGCACAAAGACCATACATTTTAAACCACCACTAGGCCTATTAAGTATTATCAATTCTTGATATTATGAACAGAAATTCAATATCTTCTCCAAAATAGATTAGTTGTAAGACTTAACAGCCTGTTTGTCTTTTATAGTGTATTGCTTTTCGAGATGTAAGCCCAGTTTCCCCAGTTCACTTTTTAGTCATCCCAAGAAAAATTATTCCAAGATTGAGTGAAGCAGAAGACAGCGACTCCGAGGTCAGTGTCAGCATTTCAGAATGGTTATAAGGACAGGCTAGTACCAGAGCTTGTCTTTCCTGTCTTAATGATAGATTGACAAAGAGTACATCAGAATCAAAAATTATCAAAGCCTATTTCTAAAGCCCTGTCTAGACTATCAAACTTTATGTGACAAACAAATATGATGTGCCCATATATGGACATGATGATGTCATATCACTACCATATTTAAGATAACTACCATTTTTGGGCAGATCAATTTTTTTTTTTCAAACCAATTTGATAGTGTAGACAGAACTTAATGTGCAACTCTTTTCCATAATTTTGTTGTTTTTGGCAAAAATTCAGTAACAAATATTCTTTCATATGATAACACTATCATATTCTAATTGCTTGCTGAAATTCCATCTTTTTCCCTCAATTATAGCTCAGACAAAATTAAATTTATTAAATTATTTACACATAATCTCTTTATTGTACACATTTAGCTTCTTGGTCATTTGCTATCAGTAGCAAGAAAAACTGCCCAAGTGGAGGGCCTAGCGGATGGCTATAGAATAGGTTGGTGTTTCTGATATTGCATAATGTGAAATGTGTTAATAGACATAAGGATGAGTTATGTAATAATTTTAATGGCATTGCTAATTAAGAAAACGAATAAGGAAAAGGATGATATGAGACTTCGTGATTTCGATCCAAGTCGGCCCTAAACCGTCTCGGCCAAAGTCAAGTTGGCCCCAAGTCAAGTCGGCCCCAAGTCAACTCGGCCTCAAGTCAACTCGGCCTCAAGTCAACTCGGCCAAAAAATAATCGGTCAACTCGGCCCCGTTAAAGTATGGAACGCAAAAAGTGCAAATGAAGGGGATTGATAAAATAATATTTCTTCACAATTTTTTAACTATAAATAATTCTGACTTTTAATGAATATTAATATTTAGACAATAATATATTTAGCCAAAAAAATAGGAATGATTTCACCAACTTTCCTTTATTTACGTTTAATAAAATTTCAAATTGCACAATTGAAAACAATTCGTAGCTGCGCCTCCCTGCGCCTTTGGCAGCTTTTTCGATATCTACAACTGCTACGTGTTTTCACTGACCGGGGGCTTCCCTTTTTTTAAAACGCAAATCATGGACAAAAACGATGTACGATCATTTTTTCTATAGCCAAATGGTGGAACGTAGGCCTCCGTCTTCGATTTACTAAAATGCGGTACCTGCACATGTTTTTGTAACACGCGGGTACTTATATTCATATCGGCAATGAGTTCATTGTTTTATAAGATATTATTTAATTATATTTTTTTTTTTATTTCTTCATTTTTTTTAAAGCGTGGATAGTAAGAATCATAATAATATTAAGCACTTTTTGCGTTCCATACTTTATTGTGGCCGAGTTGACCGATTAGTTTTTGGCCGAGTTGACGTGAGGCCGAGTTGACTTGAGGCCGAGTTGACTTGGGGCCGACTTGATGTGGGGCCAACTTGACTTTGGCCGAGACGATTTAGGGCCGACTTGACTTTGGCCGAGACGGTTTAGGGCCGACTTGACCTGCACCCGACTTCGTTTATAAGAATCAATACATTATAAAATAGTTTGTCCATTCTGTAATTGGCCAGTTGCTCACTGTTCGATGCGTATTCAGTAATAAACAATTTTTTTAATAGAAGTCTTCAAATTTCAATATAATAATCTGTACAAATTTAATTTGTACTTTGTTGTTTAAATGACAATAAATAATATCGTATCATATAGTAAACATTAATACATATTATAGTAAACATTAATACATACTTATACTCGATTAAATTCAATTTCCCTATGGTACTGGGGAAATCTAGATACAGTATTGGGGGATATATATCATAATGTGATGTAATCCACATGATAACTTTTTATTGGACAAATATAAAATCTGCTAATTTTTTTTCTTTAAATTTGTTTTAGTTATAAATGATGGCAAAAATGGTGCTCAATCAGTGTATCATTTGCATATCCATGTGATGGGAGGACGGCAAATGTCTTGGCCACCTGGATAGAAGTTGGAACACCTGTATCTGTAATCGTGGCACTATATTACAATACGAATTGTATATAGGTGTATAACATGACATATTGGAGAAAACTATTTATAAAAACGATGATTTTTACTCTTGTTGTTTAAAATAAAGTTTTCCATAAACTTATAAACAAAATGTATACTAAAATACTCTTATTTGACTCATTTTATTTTATTAATCATGGAGAGGATTTAAAAAAAAACATTCAATAAATGATATTTTTAAAATAAAATTGATAAAATAATTATTAGTATTATTATGATTTATTATAATATATCTCTGAAACAAAAAGAAAAATGTTAATTTTAATTTTAAATGAAAGAAATGAATGTTTATTTGATTTAATTAATTACAGTAGGTAGAATTGTTGGATGTGATGACAACCGGCGTTGTCAAGATACCACAGACAGTCATTTTATTTTATTTCAACTACGAAAAATCGCCAATATAGGATGCCTTACAAATATTTAGATATAAATATATACGTAAAAACACAGAAAAATACAGTATGAAACATACAAAAAGGTAAAATAAAATAGCTTTAAACTTTAGATATAAAAATTGTGGATAGTCTTATCTTTAATGGAAATTGCATTGTAAAACTTGGATAATCTTTGAAAAAAACATTTTTAGTTACGTTGATTTAACAACGGGCAAAGGAAGGTCAGTGTTGCGAGAGTTAGGGCGATTCATTTTAAGGGAGAAAATGACAACAAAGTACAATTAAAAAGGAGTAACAACTCCCTAGTTAAAGCATTTGAAGAGAAAAACCAAATCGAAAAATCTCCTCCGATTATGAAGCGGAGAAAGATTGGTAAGAGGACCAGAATTGTTAAAGTTATTTATAATCAATGATGTCTCAATAAAAATTACGATATCTGAAGCAGTGATGCTTTGAGACACTGTTACTGTATATTCATTTTTCCATCAGCCTAACATAGTGCATCCAAGAAACAATGCAGCTGGAACCTAATAATGATAACACCTTTGATAATACATTTCTCCCACCAGAGTCTGTTGTATACATTACAATAATTTCCGGTGTATTAATACTATTGTTTTGCGAGTGTGGGCGAAACGTATGATCAAAACACTACCTGTTAATTAATACTTCTGGGTACTGTTATTATTACTAGTTAGAAAAATAATATTCCTTCTTATTTCCATATAAACCAATCCATGATATTACTCTAGCACTACCAATGTCATTTTACTGTACAGTAACTATTTTTCAAAACTAAAATTCGAATAGGCCTATATCGCATTTCATTAACATCGCTGATATCAGGGCTAATGATGAGAGCGACTATCGTACAACATTTTATCCGATGTATTGTCCCCCCAAAAAGAGAAGATTAATAAAATCAGACTTTGAATAGGCCACAGTTTTAATAAAGTTATTCACTTCCGTAGAAAAAACAAAAATTAAAAAAAATTATTTATTGAAAATCATTGTCGGACAGATAATTTGACTTTTTCCTTTAAATTACAGTTTTTCAAGTAAATATTTATTTTTTATCAAAAATTTTGTCAAATTATTTTTTAGGAGGACAATATCTTTAAACGAACAATTTGGTTTGATTAAATAGGTCTAAAGCTCTGTCTTCAACACTATCACAAACAAAATGTAATGTGCCCATATATGGATGTTATATCACTACCATATTTAAACATATCACTACCATATTTAAATTTATCACTACCATATTTGGGCACATCACACTTTTTTTTACAGTGTATACAGAGCTTAACTCTTACATTTGCTGCTAATTCGTCATATTCATTTCAATAACCAGTTAGTAAAATGTCTTGCTGCTTATCATCTGTCTTGAATTGAATAAAAGCACATTGAAAATACTAATGCCTAAACTGAACATGTAGATTGATTAAACAGCATAGCAAGGTTATATCAGATGGAGTTTTTAATCTAAAATGATGAAAAACCACTTCAGATGACGCAATACAGAAATTGGTTGATAAGCGACATTAAGCTGATATACTAGACGGTATTGACTTAACTCGTCAATTTCCTACCAAGTATTTTGTTATTTAAAAAAAACTATTTTATTATATTAAAGATGTAGGCCTACTGAGCCATTTTTTAGTTTTAATGTTATTTATCTAAACTTATTCATTTGCGCCAAAAACTAAATTAACAAAAATATTCTTCTTATAAAACGGAACGGGTTTCCGCTTTACTATATTTTCTTAATTTTTGGTAAAATTGAAAAATTATCATTGTTTTTTTTTTTTCAAGGGAACACGCCATGGTTCACTACACCGACAATCACATTATAAATATGAACAGATAAACATAAATTTAGACTTTGTTCGATGTACACTAGATGTCATTGTTGTTTTAATTGTCACTTTTCTTTGATTCATTTAAATATTATAACGTCATCACATGACCATAAGATAGGCTAATAAGGCTCATAGAAACTTCTTGACACTAACGATGGCCCATCCAAGTAGAATAATAGTTTGTAATCAATTACCACTCAGCTGTGTGCTCTTTGGGCAATCATCAATTGAATTATAATCTCGCTTTATAATCGTTCACATCGTCACCAAAATCGTCATCTCTCAGTCGCCTCATGTTCGATATTATGCTATAAAATATCGCCGCTATGGAGAATCGTATCGCATAAGGAGCACCGCAGACCAAGACTGGCAGAGATTTGTGTTCCTCCAACCTTTTTTGAAAATATTTCATTTTAGATCAACATTCGATGGCTAAGTTAGCCACTAACCAACAACTGGTAGAAGTTTTTTGCCTAATTTTTGTTTTGTTCCATATTACTCTAGCAATTGGTAAGTTTGGAGTTTTCTCTTTATTACATTACAATTGTAATTGGCTACCATGTATTTATACGTAAGTTAATAACTTTATTAAAAAGTAATTAATCGAACGAATAACTTTGCAACTTAATTTAATTGAAATTGGTTTTTCTAAATATACTTAAATAAGACTAATTTATGAATATTACTAATTTTTAGCTACGAATTTATAAAACTGTAAATTATGTATATTAAGGTTACTTTTAATTGTTGTACAATGACTAAAACGATTTTGATTAGATAAATGGCGATGAATATAGTGATTAATTATTTTGATAGATAGTATAGTTACTTATCATTTTATTTTATTATAGTATTATATTCAACAACTTAGTTATTTCGATACTTTGAAATTTAGATATTTATAATCACACTTGGTTAATATCGGAGACCAAAACGTTCTGAATAGGTACTCAGTTTAATCACAACTTATTTAAAAAGACATTTGTCATCCAATTTTGTAATCAAACTTTTTGTAACAGTTTTAGGTACCTATTCACACTTCTTCATTGCAAACTTCAAAGTAAATGAAATTTAAAATATTAATTGCTATAATTTTGTACAATTCTAATAGTCAAATGTACATCTAGTTAATAAATAAAAGAAAAGAAACCAATGATTGAACAAAATCAAACTAACCTAGATTCAAAACTCTTCTTCGCACATTTACAAATCAAAATGTATTTCTTGGGTCATCTTCTCAAGAAGGACATTGTACTTTTGCATCGATTCAGGGATTTCCGGTTTATTCTAAACTTTCACAAGATTCTATCGATTTCACGATAAACTGGGACTGTTATTCCCCAACAAGCGGATGAGTTGGTGTCTTATTTGTTACCTTAAGAGTGGTAATTTCATTAATAATTATATTAGAGGTTCCTAGGGACTATTGTGAACATATCTACTAGGGCGTGATTCCAGTTGTGGTACCGTTGTCATAGTTTATTTTCTAATTTTGTATTTTTAAATACTTTCCGTTGGAGGAATACAAATCAACAAATATTATAGAGAATTTAAACGCACAAACTCGTAATAAAATTATAGGGTACGGTAATTATTCAAACATTTTAATTATTTTTATATATTTAATTTGTTAATAGTATTTCTTTGTGTAGAGCCTCTCGACTGTTACTTTGGTTATAACATTTGGTAATCCTGCCTTATTGATTTACTTTTTTTGTTTTCATGAACGTTTTATTTACTATGGCAAACTAAATTATTATATCATAATTTACTTACCTTTTAAGCCTTACTCAATAGACCTAGGCCTACCCGACGAATGACCAAAGAGTTACTGTAGATCGATGAAGATTTTTTAATACAATATTTACTATGCCACTAGTAACACAGACCTATAATATTGGTCTCATGGTTGTATGTAATATTTTAATATACTCTCTTCTTGAATACAGGATGCTAATCACTCACATATAAGGCTTTATCATTTAATCATATACAAGGCATTACATAGATAGTGTTTACTATAATACTGTTTTTCTCTCACAAGAGAAAATATTTAGAATTATTATTAGAAAGACATACAAGGTAAATATTGTTAAAACAATGATGCTATCCATCAGATGTTAGCCTGTGTAATAACGTCTACTCATATGACTTTAACATTGATTCATATTTTCTAAAATTACTTGATTCAATCAATAAAATTAATTCGACCAATTGGGAGTTCTTTGAACGATGAAGTTGCCCGAATCTGGTGACATTCAGGAAATGCTAGCAATTGTCTCCATGGATCAATTAATTACGCTAAATTAACACAAGCATCTTCTTTACAGACACAGCGTCTTTGAATGTTTCCACCAGAATCCGACCTATCAGTGGGAGTAATGAAGGTGAGAATTACTGCCTTTACGCAGTCATTTCTATAAATCTTACATATTATGTAATCATACGAGCTTATTACACCTGACACTTTACGTAATAATAACATCTTGAAGTAAATTGTCAATCTAAAAACAGATTTTGTTTTTGTGTAAAGAAATTATTAGTGTTATTACCAAAAATGTAATTACAAAAATAGAAAAACAGCGGTCATTATGAAATTTTAACAATGAACATTAACTGGTTGTGAAATCAAACAAATAGCAATCATCAACTAATTAATTTACATCATAACCCTATATATTGGGCTCTGACGTAAGATATGCCTACAAGCTAACTAAACATTCATAAAAATAATCATATATATCATTCGAGAGTCAAGTCTCAAGAAGAAAGTTCTTTATGTTGTACGATGTTGTGATAAATGAAATTGAATTTTATAATAAATGGAATAACCAGATTTACGACGATCATCCGTATGATCTTAATTGTAACAAAATAGTTTCTGTCAGCTTTTGTACTGTATTAAAAAAAAAATCTTATTTATTTATAGATTATGATTTGGATACAAATATTGATAATTTTGGCAACGAGGATGGTATGAAACATATACTGAAAGACAATGGAATGCTACAGTTAGTTCTTCATGGTAAAATATTTATAACATTTATCTTCATGTAATAAACTATAATCTATATATTATTGGATTGAACAGTATAGCTTGTAAATATATTAACATTAAAATAAATTCCTACAATGTACATACACTTAGTTCGATATTCTCTCTGGTAGTGGTGTCCGAATCATTTTAGCACGATGGATTGAGAAACATCACATCATAATAGGCAAGCCCGCCTAGCCATGACTTTTCCAGGGGTTTGTTTTTCGATAAAAAGGGGAAAATCGTTAGTAGCAAGGCTAGAGGCCTAATTACTATAACCGTTATACTAGTCTTGGAGTTTCTTGAAAAAGATGGAAATTGAATAAACAGATAAGTGGAGAAAAATGAAATTGGAAGAAATAAAATGTGGAAAAAGAATGAAAGTAAGGTTATACAGGAGAGTGTATCAGGGCTGAAACGATAAAGGATTTTTAACCTATATATATATAACACAATTATTTCCTCAGAATTTGCAGTGAACCTGATCGAAAAACTACAAGCAGAAGACAGTACAAAATTGCATGATAGACAAGTTGAAATAATCCAGGAAGATATTTTAGATTTCTACAATAAAATTCTCGGCCATCCCGCTCTCAACAATGACCGAGTTATATTTGCACAAACCAAGCCGGAATTTAGAAGTATACTGCCTCCATCGGTTACCGACGTTGAAGAGTCGAAGAACAAACGGGTGAATAATATAACATATTTCTAAAGCAATATAACGATAGTAGAAAATACAATATCATTACGTCAAAAATATAGTAGGTTATAAAGATTATCTAAATTCACATTTAAAGAAATGTATCTCTTACATTACTAGCTCATAGAAATGTCTATAAAATTTCCATAAAAAGTTTCTATAGAATTTCCATAGAAAAGTCTATAGAAATTCCATAGAGTTTCCATAGAATTTCCATAGCTTTTCCATTGAATTTCCATAGAGTTTCCATAGAATTTCCATAGAGTTTTCATAGATTTTCCATAGAGTGTCTATAGAAATATCTATAGAATTTCCATAGAGTTTTCATAAAGTTTCCATAGAATTTCAATAGATTGTTTCTATAAAAAACTTTATAGAAAATCTATAGATCTTCTATAAAATTTGTTTTATAGATTTTTTTGTAAGGGCAGTTTCAAAAACAATTATGTTAAATGGCATACACGAGTCTCTATAATTTTATCTAAATATACTGATGATTCTTAGATGACCACAGCATATACTGTCCTGAATTCCGAACCTTATACATTTGGGTTGTAGAGAGCAACTTAGTAATTTATTCGGCTTTTTTCGTTTGCAGAAGAAACGAAGTGGTCACTTAAAAGAAATCTGTAACAGTGTTAGCAGTTGGAAAGAACTTGGATCTGGAGAAACTCGATCACAGAAAACAGTCAGGTTACTCGGAGATCAATTTTTCTACGTCACAGAATGTACTGAGCCGTCATCAAGATGCGCAAACATCTCACCATTGTAAGCTAAAATACTAATATTACGACCTAAAATATAAAAGTTTACGCTAGGGTAGGATAGAGTAGAGTAGGGTACATGAAAAGAAACGTAAGGGTTTCTTTTCATCACAATCTGTCTAGATTGTCAACTCTACTTCATCCAAGAATGTTCCTATTCTTTTCTTCGACCAAATTTCTATCTGCACTTTTAATAACCAACTCACATTATTAACCCTTTCAGTAAGTAAAATACATGTATACACGTATTATCCATACAAACAAAAAAACAACTAAAGTTTACAATTTGGTACAATAATACTTTACCAAACTCAATAAATACAGATAACAACAATTACACTGTAACGCTTCTCCACCACTCGATTTTCGTTACTGTTTTGTGTCATGTATAGCGACAACGAAGTTCCTGACATTATCCGATCGGGTGGTGCCATAAGAGAGTTCCATACGGGATGAATACTACTGTCACAATACTGCATGAAATTTTTATCGTTGACATGATAGGTCTACGGCTCGTCGTCATTGACATCTGCAACAGAGATGGAAGGGGCTTATTTTGATGAATCCATAAAATGAATCTTTTGCTTTTCTTCGAGTCCAATTGTTCGATTCGATATGTTTTATTACAGATATTCTTCAAAGTGTTGGCAGAAGTCCTCCTGGAACATTGCATATGTATGGTCAGCTTCATCCAATAGGTACATATGGGACTGGATCGCCGTAAATACTTGTTGTAGCTGTGCTGCCGCTAAAGAAAATTAACACCTCTACCGTGTATAACAATCTCAAAAAAGTTTTCAAAACAAAAGCGTTGCATCATTAAAAAAAGAAGGAGAAATAATGAATTATGATTACTAAAGAAATAATGAATTATTACTAAAGAAATAATGAATTATTACTAAAGAAATAATGAATTATTACTAAAGAAATAATGAATTATTATGCTTTAGCCTTCCTCAAGAAATACTGTATTGTTAACTTTAGATTATCAAACCATTATACAATATCTACTGTTTTATACTTGAGTCTATTATTATTATCAGTTACTGTTAGTATTTTAACCATTTAAATTTAATTTAAAAAATTAAATTAAAAATAAATTTGAATTACTATGCGTAATGTTTCCTACTTTAAATTAGTAGACTACCACTTGGTGTTTGACCAATATTATTTCACATACGCATAAAAAGCAAGAAGAAGCAAGTTGACCAATGGCAGCGACAGATGGCCATCGATTGAGATTTGTAAAAAGTGTTTTTGCGTTGCGTTCTATAGCTTGGTTCCCACTACAACGCAAGGGACGTACCGTACGCAACACAAGCGAGTTGACAATAGACATGCGACAGTTTAATGTCAAAATGCTTTGTAAAAATACTTGGATCATTCCAATATACGTATTTTGACAACTCATAGAGCCCTCAATTTGACGAATTTGTCTTAAGAGATAACAGAATAATTGAAGATAAAATTGTTCGCTGCTGATAAATAAAGCCGAGACTAATAGATTACAAATACCATATTGTGATTATATTTAGTGAGTCTCTAGATATTAATATTCAATTCAAGTTCAAACTACGGACATATTACATAAGAAGAAAAATAACAACATAATTTTAATTGTAATTGGTGTCGTGTGTCTTTTAATAACAATAAACAAATTGCACAAGAAAATTGTTGCCCCACTTCCAAAAAAAAAACAACTACAGTTACGTAATATGCCCGCTTCTGGTAGGAGAAAAATATTGAGTTTATAGTGTTGGAATAGAAGAGTTCATATCAGACTTGTTGATTTTCTCCGTGAACAAAACGCCTAATAGCGAACTTTTGTCCTGACGGGATCGAACACAGCTTAGGCCCCTAATGTAGTGTTTGTTTAAAACCGTCTCGATTTTAGTTCAAATCCTGTGTGGGTCTAACTTAACTGAAGCCCTAACCTGCTACATATAAATGAGATTTGTTTAAATACATTATAAAACGAAGCATTAATGATTTAAATTGCACTTGGGCCTACCCGCAAATACACAAGGTACGGTAATCAGTTTGTTTGTCTGGAGAAGAATTTTAGCCAGGTGGCAGATGACTAACGCCATCTGCATGTGACCTTATTAGGCCTATGGAACCAACAAATAAAAACAAACTTGACGAAATGATGCAGGATGATAACTTAATGTCGATGCCATACAAATAAACGCTTTTGTTACTTTGTTGGAGGCACGAAAATGGTCATTATTAATTATTTAATAAATTCGCATAATATAGGCCTATGAAGCTATATTGTAGTATCTCTTTCACACTGATTGATTATAAGATTTCCATAAAAACTATATTGCTATATGCCTACATTTCCTTCAAAACAAGAACATACTTAGGCCTAAGCCTAGAATAAATTTTGTTAGAATTCCATTTAATAATTCAATACTTCTTTTCATTAATTATGTTAAATTGCACTTTAAATCAACTTATAGGCCTAATAATACATAACAATTTCTAATTTCCGCTTTTAATGTAACTGATAAAGGCATACGTTATTTTCGTCACAACTTAACTGCACATGCGCAACAAGAAGCTACGGAAATATAGAACCACGAGTAATCATTGGTAGTTCCACTTTCGCGCGCATATGCTGGAACCCAACTATGTTTTGGCAGACATGAACTGCTTCTCCCAGAAAACCCTTGGCAAGCGGTTCCACTATTAACGCAATCCGTTTGCCAAAACCACTGAACGTTTAATAATTCTACCATAGTGTTGTTTAATGTTCGTCCTTCTGTTATATGCACCCATCTACTGTTACTGGGACATGCTTCCACGGGTACTACTCCTGCCGCTGCTGATTGCCTCTAGAAAAAAAAGTTATAAAACAGTCAGTAGGCCTAGTCGTTTTTCTTGTGGTAGCTTATGGTCTGTACAATTGTTACATACTTGACACCAAAATGTAGTGATATCTTACCTTAAATATACCTTCATACGGGCTCCATTTTTTTACAACTTCTTTAGTTGTCTTCACCTTATCTTCTTTTAATTTATGAGTCTCTCGAAGTCTTGGTAATGGTCTGGTCTGAGTAAATAACACTCTTTCCTTTAAAATGTACTTAAATTCTGGTGAAGTAAGGGCTTTGTAAAAATCTTCCTCACCGGGTCGCTCGCGAAGATGAACGGGAATGTCATAGATGTTTTTAAAAGGATAAGATTGCTGGGATCCCTGAAACATATAAGAGAAAACTTAATCAAGTATCAATTTATTTTACCATTCCAAATTCATAATCGATTCAGATAGATGACAAAGCTTGTTCACCATAGTGCAGTATATTACAAATAACAAATTACAAACAACATGAAGACAGGACAATAGGTGCAGTACATAACAAGACAGGTGAACCATTACATACATACATGGTCAAATTAAATTATATTTGTCTTTAATTGTATATAAATAATTCTAAATTACTTCTATAAGTAAGATTAACATGAAGATTACTTATACTGTATTTACTTGTATCTTCTTTTAGGAAAAACAAAATTTAAATGTTATCATAATTATTATTGTATAACAACCTCTGTTATAAGTATAATAATTATCTCAACCATTTTGCATCTGATGTTTGTGTACGATAATTAATTTGCAGGTATTTAAATCTCTTTTTAAACACCACGCATCTAATTCTTCGTCATTATGTCTTATTTGCAATATTTTGTAATTATTAAATGGTAGGATTATTCCACGATTCCAATATTATTCGAATTACCTAAGGTGTTTTACAATCTGTTTTAAAGTGAAAGGTTTTTTTTAATGCGATATTACCTTTGCTCATACAATCGGTCGGTTGAAAATTGCAATAAAAAGTACAACTATAGAAACTGTATTATTTAGTAAAACATGATTATAAACGTAGTATTAGTACAATACGTCAAGCTTGTATAAGTTTGGGTTCTTCTCTAGATCTGTTTAGTTTTGAAAATCTTATTTTAAACTTATTCCTTCCATATCAGAATCTTACTGAAGGTAGAAGGAATGGGGGATATTTCCTCCATGTTGATACGACCCTAAATTCTAAACAAACGGGACAAAAACAAGGAATTTATTTCAAAGCTTCCATGATCTACAAAACAAATGTCGTCTTCAATTAGTGCTTCGCTCGCGTACCATCCACAGGTCGTGTCCACAGATGGTTCTCGAATACACAGTAATTTCAGCGTCAAAAAACTGGCAATTTCAAATGTACGTACCGCAGGACTATAAATACATTGTCGTTTTTAGAAACGAATAAGTAGACACGATGATTAATGTAGTCAACTAAAATTAGCACACTGGGAATTAGGCCTACTTCCGAAGGAGAAACTTGTCTTAAAATGAGTCCAAAAACTAAAACTGTGCCTGTATAGTCGATTAAAATAGTAAAGTACATGTAACGATACACCACTACGACGTTTATATTTTTTATAATTATTACAATAAACAGTAACCACATTCAGAGTAAGAAAATTTCGATTCAAATGGCGACCAAAAATGGTTCGTACAGTATTTACAATATTGTCAAAGTATTGCAATGCTATATCTCAGTTTTAAGTTTATTCTTAAAGGGCCCATAAATGTACATACTTGTGTTAAACCATGGAGGGCTCATAAATTTACCTACAAACTGGGAGTCTGAGAGATTGGAATGTTCCATTCATCGCAAATCAATACATTTGCATAAACGTATATTAAATCTATCAAAATTCGGCCTGTCTTCAACATTATGATACTGTACTCGAGCTGTTTAACCGGTTTCAGCTATTAAAAACAATTATCGTAGGAGGAGATAGGAAAATGCGAAGCATCCTCGTATTATTGTGTGCAGGTATTTTTTAAGAGGACATCCATTAGATAGTGTATACTACGGTCGGAAAACACCCCTATTTGGGGCAAATCGTTCAACCTAAATTCGTTTTAATTGTCAATAACTAATTATCTAACTCAATTTAATTAGTAAACAGGGTTACATCTGGTGGTTTAAATCAGTACCGAGATTCTAACCAACAGTATATTATACCATCGAGTAAACATTCTAGAAATAACGCGCGATTTACCGAATTTTGCCCTTACGTAAATGTATATATAGAAGAAGATATAAACAAGTTACTTATCATTATACTTTTATTGCTAATTAGTGTTATGTTTATTGGTCTGTATGATCTCCTATTGTTATACGAACCAATACAGTATAATACGTAGCTTGACAATACATAGATTACTAGAAATTCACCGCTTCTTTGCAATTATGTTTATGGCTACAGGACGATTCTAATTCATATATTTGTAATTAACAAGATCGTGTAAATGTCAGCTTGTCGAAAACAAAATGATTTGATAGAAATGAAAGAAAATTAATAACAGAACTATGCAAATGAGATACAATACAGGTAAAAAAGTAGTATAAATAACAATGTACTATTAGTTTATTTTATATGGATATTGTTTAAGGTAACGTGTGATACTTTGATGATGGATTAATAACACCCCCACGCTTGTTGTGATATGGCCGCAATCTGTCATGCGACACAACGGGACAAACTAATCAAAAACATTGTTGAAAAGATGCTCGTATCCTTGAAGTAATATATTGACCCCCTAAAACAAGTATTGTTAAGATGTTGTTTGTTGAATATGCTATTTTAATATTACAATAATAGTTATTCGCTTTGACCAAAAATTGTATCGACAAAAAAAAAAAAAACAACTTGTTATTTAGAGCACAGAATATTATTGTCTGTCAGATATTGTTTTTTGGTTTGTTAAATTTAACCGTTTATTTTGTCTTTTTGAATGTGAAGTCATCATTTTGTTCCCTTTTCCTATTAAAAACTACAAAATGGCCTAAAATCTGTCATAATCTTCATTTCCTCGTTTTTGGAGGACAATACATCTAATAATAATCTTAATCGTGTGTTTTATAAAAGTTTCAAACTCAAAAATGATTCTGTGGACATACGCGAATATGTATGATAAACTCTTTGCTCTTTTATTTCTTAAAATGTTACCACCCATTTAAAACATTTGCATTTTGTATTATTCACCCAAAAAATAAGTAACGTAATCTAATTAACTCAATTAAAAATAAATGTTTTTAATAAAATAAAATATAAATGATAGAATAATGATATTTACACACAACAAAAAATAAATGATGAAAAATTGTATGTCAGTTTGAATTTAATTAAGTTGGAATGTTTTTGGCCAACGTCATTCGCAACTATTGTTTCCAACTTGCGCATGTTTTGCACGTAGGCCTATTCTCAAGCGTTCTAAATATTCGGTGCTAATGACGTCAGAGACTTCCCAAAAATAACATTAATTCTAGCACTTTATCGTAATTAATAAAATTATTAGGTTTTAATATAATTTTAATGCATAGAAAAATATAGAAAGAGTACACAAATTAAAATAAGAGCAGCTGGCATACAATTTGGAATTAAAAATCACAGTTTTCACAATAAAATTATCAGATACATTATACATAACATACAACTATAAATAGACTTAGGCCTTAGACGTATAAATAGACTTAGGCATACGTATAAATAGACTTAGGCCTACGTATAAATAGACTTAGGCCTTAGACGTATAAATAGACTTAGGCCTTAGACGTATAAATAGACTTAGGCCTACGTATAAATAGACTTAGGCCTACGTATAAACAGACTTAGGCCTACTACGTATAAATAGACTAAGGCCTACGTATAAATTCATCAAAACTAGAAGACAACATTAGCAAACAGCAAGCAAGAAGCACTATCGAACCAATCCTACTACTAATCCTACTATTTCAACAACATAAATGAAATGTGAGACAGTAGAAATTCCAATCAGATGTTTTGCCCTATATACTCTGACATAATTTTGTACTTTATACTAAGTACAGTACGTTGGGAATACTTGCTCAACACCCTGACGCAATGTTACTCCACAGTAGTTAACAATTAAAATCCAGTAGACATTTTGAAATAAACAATTTTCTTGAAATGAAACACAATAAGACTTGAACAAATAAACTTTAACAGAATCTGCACATTTCGAATATAAATTTTATTTCAGGAAAGAAGCTTATGTGCAATTTCTTCTTGACTAAATCATTCAAATGATAAAATGAAAAATTGATTAATTTAATAATATTAATTGAAAGAATTACAAGCTTATTTCAGAGAACCTTCAAGTTACTTAATAAATTAAAAAAATCTAAAAAATATAATTTTCCTACCGGAAATTCATTCTTTTGTACTTGATTAAATCTTTCTCCTGTCGTATGATCTGAAAACAAATTTAGAAAAACACTCGAGCAAAACATTAACATTTTAAACACTTTATTTTGTATCTCCCGATGCGCTTAGCACGTTAACTTAAATACCTCGTTCTTTCGATTTTCACTCGTCTATATTAATTACTTAAATTGTAACGAGAAAATTTAATATTTTCCTAATATTAATAACGTTAAAATTATTTAATCAATGAAGGTCAGTCTAGAATGGTCAATATTACAAATTAAAGGATGTATAATCTAGAGGCCGGCGGCTGTCAACCTAGGCATCACGTGGTAATAATGACACGTACCTCCAAAGACGCCTGCGCATTCTGTGGCGCTTCCATATCAATTTTTGAAAAGTGGCCGAAATAATAGCTCGTTGTAGTAGGCCTACTAATAGTAAATTTGATGGAGGCGGATGATGTCTGGACCGGCGTGAGAGTAATCCTTTAATTCCTCCTTTTAGTACTCGTATTTTGTTACCTAATTTTACTTTTCATATGATAAGGTTGATTATATACCACTATTAGAACTTGATTTGTATTTTGCAGTAAGACATTTAAAGCCAAAATTAGGCGACAGACAAAACAATAGATATTAGTACATTTAATCTAAATGTGAACTTTATTGAGCCTTATAAACAAGTAAATACTAAACAATATATATAACAATAACAATTGATTATTAAAATATGAAATTCAAAGGTAAAACGTGTTTGTGGAAATGTAAGGCCAGCGTAAAAATATATGTTTTAATCTAAAACACAAACATGGCCATAACAGTTACAGTTAGTAGGCCTACATTTCTAAATTGTGATTATTAATTAATAATGTATATTTGTACCAGAAAACATAATCACCATGGCCTATATTATTTTAACCTATAGAACTTAACATTCTAAAATGATTCGAAAGTTATAGCCTACGGCTGCAGCTGCGAACGATCCATTGAATTTCAAAAATGCCGATAGAAAATTGTTTTCTTTTCCGATTTTATTTTTAACAAACATTTTTACGTTTCTATTTTATTCATTAGCTTAAAAACACAATTACATAAATCTGTCTTGATTTGGCCTACACTATTGAAAGTTGATTGTAGTAGAAAGATAGCAGTACTTACCAATTAGAGTTGTTAAAACCATAATCGAAATTAAAATAATTTGACTAAGGTTCGTCCAGTTTTCATTAATTCTGTGGTCCGCCATAGGTCGTAAAACCAGTGATATGAACGCGGCAACAACCAAACAAAAATGCACGCACCATGCTGATAGTTGAGCCTTTTTATAAATTGGTCATACATTCTCATGCAACCCCGCATGTGTAAAATGTGCGTAGGATGATTTCTTTGTCTTGTTGTGATGAGGGAATGCACGCGGTGCAATAGCAGACGATTGTCTAGCAACTCGGGAAAGAAGATGAGTGAAAACATCAAAATAATATCAAGGTTATGAAATAAATATTCCCATCAGATTTCTATTTCTAATTTAGTTAATAAAAACATTGTCTATAATACCGATTTCTTTGGCAATTAGTACCTACATGACCAGATTTCTTAAGACCGTCTTAAAAAGGTAAGGGTTAAAAGGTGATAGGCCTAGTTGGCGTCATCATACGGGTGATGCCATAGTCTTCTTCTCTTGGGAAAATATTACCGCCGACAGAAGTCTTAATTATCGTAATTCTCATATATTTTGCTATTATTAAAGTAAGTTAGTATTGTATTAGTAATGTATTTAGCTATTATAAAAGCTAGTTAGTAGTTTTATTGGCAAGTTCATAGCGTAATTATTAAATTTGGTTATTAGGCCTACCATCTAACATGTTTTTCTTGGTGTATGTACGTCATGATTCGAAAACGTCTGTCTGATATTATTAAAACGGTTAAATAATAAATAAGATTCATTTGTATTAATCGTAGATTAAAACTAGGCAAGAAAATCGTGATCGTGAGTGAAATGGGACGAAGTGGTATCCCTCCTTTCAACGCTATTATTGTCAACATGAACAAGAAACAATCATACATTGAAAAGGGGTGCTAGATACAGTAGTTACCGAACCTAGCATTTGAGCAGGATAAAATCGTTAGCAAATTGTTTTTCCGTTTTAATCAAATGAAAGTACATGTTATCCTATTCACACACAACACATTAACCCTCCGTCGTCCACCGCATTATGCAAATGAATATATTTTATGCAAATTAGCTATTTCACCTATATTTTCTCCTAAACTAATATTCATTACCATTTTAGAATGTGTGAAAGTTGATACCTATCTTGTCTGTAGGAGGACTATCCTTATTTACTCGTCCTTTGGATGGGTCATTAAGCAGTTGGTCTCGTGTATGTACGTAAACGATCTCGGAACACTTTTCAATAGAGTTGTTGCCCCGTGGCTGCTGCAGTAAGTTCTGCACCCATGGCCTAATCAGAACACCCTTTCTTGCCGTGGATAAGTATCATGAACCTATTTTATTTAGAAAGCATGCTACTAAACGAAACCTAACCGAAAGAGACATCTGTTCTAACGGAAGCAGTAACTCTAAAATATCAAAACAAATTAATATCACAGTTGGCCTGGTCTATACTTAACTTTGATTATCGATGTAGAATTACCGAAAATGATTAAATTCTAATTTAAACGTCATTAATCCGAGGACAGTATTAGTCTAATTTAACCTGTGTTTGTTGTTTGTTTCAGCCATACTATAAACAAAACAATATACTATACAAAGTTAAAATGATTCAGGTACAGACCGGTGTTCCTAATCTTCGAGTTCAATTTGGGGCTGAAAATAATTATATTTTATTCATTTTGAAAATTTGTAATCGAATTGGTTTTCGGATAGTAGGTCTACAAACAAATAACGACGCCACAACCTTCCAACCTGGAAGATGTATCAAAATGAATAATATCTCCTTGTTCATTTATCACGATGAACCTACTAGATGTACTCAGCGATGTTTCCGGGGTATGGGGAAGGAAGGTAGAGAACCAGATGTAATCAAATGTTTGTCTGACGAGAGTTTGCGAGTCCCTGTGCATTCGGTTGTGTTGGAATTGCCAAACAAAACGAGAGGAGTCAGTATTTCTCCATTTATCAGGTTTATCATTATTTTCCATGTACGACGCGAGTTCCGAAATGTATAGATGTGGTAAGAAGGGGACTGGGACAGATCACACTTGAAAGTTGATCTCTCAACAACACACTTGAGACCGGTGTTATAGAATGATCTCTTGTCTGAAATTCGTTAACAAACCACCGTCACCAAATTTAGCACGCATCTTTTTACTCTTCTTTTCGATATACGGTCGTTACAATTATCAGCCATGATTATATATAGATGTATCTATATAAAGCCAAATCTAGACGAGCAAAAGCTTTTTATTTGGCCTTAAATTAAAATATATAGGCCTAATATATTATTTTCATTTTACATTTTGCCAATAAAGATATATGCAAATACAATATTTGCGTTTTCAAAAATTTCATCACGACAACGATAAATTATATTTTCATTTATTACCTACTCTTACAATTACATAGAAACATTGTTGCTTAACCTATACTTACAATGCACAACGCATACTATTATGATTAGACAGAACACACAAATATTCGCACCATTGGTGCATGGAGGGAAGGATACAGTAGTACATAGTAAACAGTATGATTTTGAACCATGACGTTTTCTCCCCGTCCTTAATTTAAACTAATTTAGTTGTACCTTTATTATGTAAGGGCATATTTACGGTTTATACCCAACACCTCACCCACGCCCCCTCCCCCACCCCCCTCCGCATAACCCGCAATAATTAATTAATTAATTAATTAATAGCTCTAACACTTGTTTGTCGTGCTAAAAGTCTCTTAGAAGCAAGCAAGCAAGCAAGTTGGTAAAGTATCTTTGCATATAATATAATGAAATGTAAAAAAAAAAAAAAAAAATCCGTCTAAATATGTTCAGCAGTGTTTAAATGAACTAACTGCTATGATCGCCATGTTTGGGTTGCGTCTCGCAATATTTCCATTATAATTATATTATATTCTATGAGAATGGTAGCAAACTTAACTACAGAAGATAAACTTAAATATATATATGTACCTGATGGCATCTATATGCTGGTATCTGATTAACTGATGTTCTATTATTCTCATGTCTTTAAAATAAACTAGGAATACATACAGTATATAAAGATAGCTAAATATTCATATTTATGAGTTGGGATCCTATAAGGACTCTATGAGTTGAGTCCTAATACCCAGGGCCCCTATGAATAGGATTCTATGAGTTGGGTCCTATTACCCAGGGTCCCTTTGAAATAGACTTTATGAGTGGGGTCATATGGCCGAGTTCCTATGAATAGGTCTCTATGAGTGGGATCCCAATGCCCATGGTCCATATGAATAGGACTCTATGAGTAAGGTCCTACAGTATGGCCCGAGTTTCTATGAATATGACTCTATGAGGTTGGTTTAAGGCCCAGGGTCCCTATGAGTGGGGTCATATGGCCAAGTTCCTATGAATAGGACTCTATGAGTGGGGTCCTATGGGCCGAGTTCCTATGAATAGGTCTCTATGAGTGGGGTCCCAATGCCCAGGGTCCATATGAATAGGACTCTATGAGTGGGGTCCTATGGGCCGAGTTCCTATGAATAGGTCTCTATGAGTGGGGTCCCAATGCCCAGGGTCCATATGAATAGGACTCTATGAGTGGGGTCCTATGGGCCGAGTTCCTAAGAATAGAAATTTATGAGTTGAGTTCTAATACCCAGGGTCCTTTTGAATAGGACTCTATGAGTGGAGTTCTATGGCCTTAGTTCCTTAGAATAAAACTCTATGAGTGGGGTCCTAATATCCAGGGTTCCTATGAGTCGGGGCCTATGGTCAGATTCCCTATTAAAAAGACTCTATGAGTGGAGTTCTAATAATAATTTTGATCATTTTTATTTAGCAAGTACATTAGGGTAGACATTTTAGCACTTAAAATACATAAATTCAAAAAGGATATGCACCACTATACTGTACTCAATAGGTTTCTAAAAAATATATATTATGCAAATGCTTAAAATATTTATAGTTATCATCTACAGTTTAGAAAGCTATTTAAAATCTACCTATGATATATGGGTATTTACCTTAAATTTACAAACAAAATTGCAATTAAATTGAATACAATAGAAAAAAATACAAACAAATCATTTTAAATCTACCCCGGAATGTATCAATGGTTGAATAAATAAATAAATAATTTATAAATAAAGGTACAAGCGCTTAGAAACATTGTATTAAGCGCTATATGAGACTACCATTATTATTAGAAATGTTTGTTGTTTTAATACAATTCTGGGGGAAATAAGTTTGCTTTATTGATATTCAATAATAATTACAACATATTCTTGATCATTCCTCAAAATAATGGCTATAAAAGAATAAATAAAATAATCACATAACATAATAATACCAACAACAAATATATTTATCAATTTAACATTAAATGTCTAATTTTTAAAATATTTTTTTTCTTCATTTATAACATAATTATTGTACATGATATATGTCTTAAATATAACAGCATTTAATGTGATATTGGAAATAGTGATGTATTTTTTCTTGGGGGTATAGACAACACATTGTATGAAAATATTATTTACATCTTATACTGTACAACACATGTAAAATTAGCCTATACGAAATCTTAGGTTTAAGAGATTCTAACTCACACTACAATCATGATAGTTCTCCATACACTTTGGATCAATACACATTTCAACAGAAAAGGTAAAACGAATATTACATTCATTTCTATCAAAAAGCAATTTTGATTAAATTAGATCAAAAAACAGACTGTATACTGTTTGAAGGTTTGCATGGCAAAAATCATTATGTTGATATAAAGTTTACGTTAATACACAACGTATGGAGTACTGAAAAAAACAATTAAGTGTACTCAACATTTCGATCAATTTTCTTCAATTGTCTTCACTCCCACACTCCTGTACTCTTACTCCTCGATCGAAGCATAGTGATAAAAAAGTCGAGAAACTCAACAGTTCTTTTTAGAACTACATGCGTGGTGTACCGCAAACTTTATATCAACATAATCCAAACATGCAATCTTGTATATTAAAAACTTGTACAGGTAAATGTATGCTTTTTAAAACATTCACGTTTAAAAACAACAGGGAAATTTCAAGTAACACATACTTTGGTATTAACATCTAGTTTGATAGTTGCAACATAATTTTTTCACGCATGTTTTGTTACTGTCAACAGAAGTTAAACAAATTACTTTTATTTTTAAGTGTAGTTGAAGAAAAAATGCAAAACCCTCCCTTCACCGAAAACTTATATAGGATACATTTTCAATATATTTGTACCATATATAAAGCAGAACTCTTCATTAAATGACAAAAATCACTATCAACAACCCCTCTCCATCACTCCATACCCTTCACCAATGCCCATATCCGAGGTATAACAATGAACTTTTGTTCAACATATTAAACAACATAAATACATTACGATAAACAGATTAATATCCAACGCAATATTCTTTAGTGTATTTCATGTCCTTCATTCGTTCCTAATTATACTTAAAAACTATTTAAAAACAGAAGTAACAAGCTTAATTATGCAGTTTTAAAAAATAATTGCATAAAATTTTGTATCATCAAACAAATCAATTACATAAATAGATATCTAGATATTTTGTTAAAAACCGTACGATTATCACACTGTATACATTCATACGGTTGATTCCGTTGGACTGACTGGTGGAGGTTCAAAACTGTTCATATAATCATGCTCCGACAAGTAGCCATCACTCGTGGCTTGCGACACACTGCTTGATCGCTTTGGGGTTATTAAACTGTCCTGATGCCCTGATGAGGCATTATTCAAATTCTGATAATCGACTTGACCATTCAGAAGTGGCTGACTACTGGTAAAATTTGCATTATTTACAGGTGGGTATTTCAAAGGTGAGTGTTGAACGGGTGTGCTCATTTGGCGATTCATTACACTTGGGTTTGTTCTTGGTGGGCTTCTTTGTAGTAATGCATGATATTCCATGTTATCAACTGCTAGTGTTGGACCATTCCTTATTGGCTTGTAGTCCTCAGGTCCTGATGTGCTTCCTATTGTTTGTGTGTTCTCATAATTATCTTCACCTAATATAAATAATGAAAAATATAAACTATAATATAATATCATCAATATATCAATTTAAGCATGGGTATGATCATTTTTTATGAATTGAAATCAAAATTGATAATTGGGCTTAAAATATAGCATGCATATGGAATACAATCATTGATTGAAATTTTAAATTTGAAAGAAACAAAATATGAAAGTAAATTGTGTTTTTGAGGAGGTAAAAGGTGGATTTCCCAGTGACACCCTAAAATCCCTCTTTTGGCAGCTACTATATGCTGAAAAACCTGAGTATCATTTGTCAACCAATCATATATTCAGGAACTTACTCCAATGACTTTACTGCTTTTTTTCAAGCAAGTGAAGTGAATGTACCCTGGTAAAATGTAACAGTCAATTACAGATTACAAATATGTTACACATGTATTAACAATTAGCTTTAGTGTTAGTAGAGGTTAATTTAAATCCAGTTTAAAAAAATAAATGAAGCATATTTTGTAAACCTAAAATAAATAGTAGAAGCAAACAAAAGTACAAAAACATGGGGAGAAAACATGCACGTTTCATGCTATTCAAAAACACAAATATAAATGACAAAACTGAATAGAATTATCAATGCAATTAAAGTATAACTTATAAAGACAAACAATCAAAAAATAAGTTTACAAAGAAAAGAGTTTTTAAAATTTAATTGAAATGAAAAGTTTTTAACAGAAATTAAAATATTGAAATTAAAAAAAACGTACTAAAAAAAATGCTTATGACGTAAATTGTTAGGTTATTTAGTTTAACATTTAAATATTTTCTACAAAATAAATAAGAAAACAAAAACAATGTGGAATGAGATATATTCTACCGAGTATTTGAAGTAAAAAAAAAGCAGAGTATATTGTAAACAAAATTATTATCAATAAGTGATAAAAAAGGAATACTAATAACCAAACAAAATAAAAAACGATAACAAATAAATAGACAAAACTATTTTGAAAAACTAAAAACAATGTAGAAACAGATGTAAAATTAAAACAAGGAAACACTAAAATGACAGATTAAATCGAGTGTTAGAACATTACTAAAGGGAACAAAAAAATTGGATTGCGATTTGCGTGAACGTTGTCTTACCATGACCACCGTCTATTTCTGCCCGTATTAACGGTTGATACTTTTTATCAAAATGTAAAGGCTGATAATCGGACGAAGGATGAGAATAATCTGGTAGAAAAAATGACGAACCCGTTCATGTTAACAAAAACATAGTGGAGGAGGAAAGATGTGTGAACAATAAAAACCACATAATGAAACAATAATATTAGTTAATATTATATTACCAAGAATACAATAATAAATAACAATGTTGTTAATAATATCACTCAACAACAACTACTAATAGTAAACAACAATATTAATGATTAAAACAACAAATACAAAATTACCACAATACAATAATAATAAATTAATAAAAATAATAAGGTTTTAAAATAAACTTGTTTGATTTACTATACCTTATACCTTTCCTATAAATAATATCACATCCAACTCATAATTAATTAGTAATTTCCTCTCATTGTAATTACTTCCCCCACTAAAATTCCCAACTGTATTTATACGCTGCCTATTAATAGTAGGCCTCTTAAAATATATTATTACAATATTGAAATTGAAATAATTCTTATTTAGTTAATTCAATTTGTAATAACAAGTACGGCAAAATGACTATATTCATACTGAAAAAAAGTTTCCAATAATAATAAAAATAAAGTAATAGTATTAATATCATAAAAACTTAAAATTACCAGACATAGACCACCCTAAGGGTTTTGTTTATTAAGCGTAAATATTTTTTATTAAAAACAAACATAATTGTGAAATGTTCATTTCTTTCTACATTCTTTCAAGACAGTAGCCTACATTGATTTTTTCAAACTTATCAGCCATCATTTTTTTTGATTTGCCAAGTGTGAATGTTCACAACCACAAAAAAAAATGCTCACAAATAATAATCTGTTTTGATAATTACGTAAAGGCCAAACACATACGCTATAATTATGACCAACAACTTGCATCACAACATTTCGTCAATAAATCCCGAAGCAAACAGTATTTAAAGATAGAGCATTAATGATGCAAATCCTATCCTGTGATGGCATTAGTATGTCTTACGGCAAATAGTCCATATATTAGAAATAATAATCATCTTAAACCAACAATTAAAAGTGGTATTGCATTATATTTTGTATTGGATGCATAAAGCAGTTATTATCTGAATGTTTTGGATGTGTAGAATTAAAATTTGTGCTATTACATATATTTTTCATTTGTGTATTACTAAAACCTCCAAGATAGTTCCAAGAGGTTGGATGGACCTGTAATTCTCTATTAATATTTGTTCTTCACTGTCTATGTTACGATATACAATAAAAATCTTATCTTTCTATTAACCCATTCTGACAGTTTTAATGCAATGATATGATGTATTTTTCTCTCTCTCAGATTTCCTCATCTTTATCGTTTCAAATTAATTTATTTATTTATTTTCAGTATATCACAGATCAGTTTATAATTTATTCTCTGCTTGTTAATATTTTAATATTATTAGTTTTATATATTTTTTTAATCCATTCTGTTTGTGGTTGGTTTTCCTCTGTTCAATGTGTAAATGATAAATAGTGAGTGAAAATAAATAAATGATGTTATATTGTTTAGTATTTTTATTCGTTTTGATCTAAAATTGTTAAAGTTTAATGTTTTGTTTTGTTTTATCTCCGTCTGTTAGTGAAGGTGTTGGTTGTGCATTAAATAAAATACAAATAAAATAAACCAAAAAAATTTACTGGAAAATTATGTAACTTCAATAATAATGTTTTTTTTGTTTTAGGATGCATTTCAAAAATCAAACTTTCCAGAAGAGCAGACATTGTGAAGTATTTGCCCAAGGGAGTTTGTGTTACACCAAAAAATGTGAAATTACCCACACTTCCATGATCTTACTTTCTCTACCTGAATAATCTTAATCCCAACAAACGGATTACATGATCAAAATCAAAAATAGACTCGTACATCAATCAAGAAAGCTGTTGTCTGCAGAAGAAACATGGTCTCAAGGTGATCTTCAAACATGATCCAACATGGATGTTGTAAAACAAAATCAAATTGCAGGGATGTGTACGGAATGACAAATGATGTTTTATAATAAATCTGAATAAACAAGAAATAAACAGATGAACGTAACAGTATGTTAAACATCAACAACATACGTGGCTCTTCTACGTCCTGAACAGTTGATGAGAGATTCGAGATTGACGTTCTCTCCACCATTTTTGATGGTTGGCCAGCCAGCGCTTCTTTTTCTAAATTTTTAGGGTTATATAGTTCTGGTAATCTACGGGCTGTTAATTTAGACATACTTTCTAACAACTCTGAAAAAGATAGCAAATCTCTGTGATAAAATAGAGAGTTTCAATATACTTATCAGAGAATGGGATAGATGATGGTGCGTTCTATACTACAATAATGAAAATATACGGGACTAAATGATGGCATGATATTCTACTTTGGACACAAAATGAGAACACATCTACTATAAATGGCATGATATTAAATCTGAATAAATTTTTACAAACGTAGGAATATTTTAATGATGAAATACATTGGAATGATTCTATGTCATAAATGGTTTTTACACAAAAACCAGCCAATATATATTATGAAGAAAAATGAATGTGACAACCAATGAAAACGATTACTCCTCATATGACACAACAACCAAATGAAATCAAACATATACTGAATTATTATAAAAATATAATTAATTGTACTGTACTCTTTGATCAATGGGTGGCAAGCCACAGCCAGTAGTTTTGTTATAAAAAGGGCAAAAATTGTCATGAACTAGGCTATTAGCCTATTTATTATACTTTCGCTGTTCATCTCTAGTCTGAAACAATCGAAGCTTCAGCAAAAAAAGGGGGTGCACCCTTGACCACCGCCACCCCACCTACATCCCTCCAGACAGCCTAGATGTCAGTTAATTGCAATATATTTTAATTTATTTTAATATAGTATTATATGCAATTTTAATGTTTAATACAAATTTTATTCTAAATGTTTTTTATACAATCAGTGCAATAGGAGACCTACTAGATAGTGATTAAGTTCGCTTTTTAGGAATCCTGTCTCTGCCTGGTTTTGTGGGATGTTTTCTTGTTCTTGTTCATATCCATGTTTTTTTATATTGTATTTTTATGAGACAAAATAAATGAAATGAAATGTCAGTTAATGTTGAATAAGTAAATAAACTGTTTATCTTGTATTATCTATTTTAATGATTAACTTTAGAATAGTACATAAAACTTGTATTTTATGCAATTTGCTTGATTGTTTGTTACAGTTTATGGTACACATGAAGTGGAGTGACCTTTTAATGCAATGCCCCTCAATAGTGTTGTCCCTAGAATAGGTTATTTTACATGAGAGGGTTTTTGATCCACAAGAGGGGTTATACTGTATGTATAAAAAAAGAGAAAGCAGAGCTTGGTTTACAGAACACGTAATTAGAAAAGTACAACTAATTCAGTTCCAGATAGTATAAAATAGTAAGTCTACCCCATTTTAATGCTACATGCATTATGATAATGAATGACCACATATTGAAAAGACCATACACAAGTTATTACAACTAAATAAGTCAATAGACAACATATGTAGTACATTAAAAAGCAAAAACATAAATTAAAAAAAATTCCGGCTGTATTTGATTCTATTAGCTCTGGGTTGAATTATGGCATTTTTGCTCTTAATCCGTTAAAACAAATTGAAGGAAGACACGTTTTATGACTGAAAAGTTACGATCTTCCATTTGCTTGGCCTTCATGATCGATCGAAGTGGGAGAATCACAGAAGGAAAACTAAAATATCAATCCTTGCACAATGCATGCTGGTATTTATAGCGGGCCGCTTAAACTATTAGAATCAACTTATATTTCACATTTTGACTGTTTAAAGGCGAAAAAAATTATTGCGATTTGAAATTGTTTATAAAATGCAGTTCGTGACCTTAAATTAGATGGAAAAAACATAGGGGACATGTCTTTAAAATCGTATAAATGCAATCCCTATTGATTAAAATAATTGAGCTTTAGAAAAGAATCTTTGGCACAGGTAAATATGGTATATCTGAAATGTCTATGCTACAACCCCATTCAAGCATGATTGAAGCCCACCTCCATATATGAGTACTTTTCATGCTAAATGATATCTGCTGTAATATACAAAAAAAGAGGTAATCCCCCCATTGACATTTATAAAAAATTAACCAGTCAGTACAGTATCTATAGGTACATACAATTATTTTTAATTTAACATGTCCTAGTATACAATTAACAAACCACATGCCCAAAATACTGCACACAAGAAAAATAATGTAAATCAGAAATTGACTAAATCATATTTTATTTAGAAGATTTAATATTTATTTTTAAATATTTATTTCAATGGTAGGAAATAATAATAATTACCTGTTACATCGATTTTACATTAGGATTTGGGATGGATAGGTCAGAGTTCAGATAAACAACTGATTAACATTATTTGATTTGTTTTGCACGTAGCTTTTATCCAAGTTAATAAAGCAAGCATTTTTTAAGCAGCTATTATTGTAACTTACTTCTTGCATTGCTTCTCTGACTAACATTACTTCTCTGTCTGTGTAAATGACTCGCTACTGTTGGATCTTGGGAGTATCTGCCGAGGCTGGCAGTGGAAGTGCGTGGGAAGCCCTTGTGTTTGTAGCTAACAGCTGATGAAGGTGGGCTGGAGAAAGTTACTGCATCATTTAAATAGTCCCGATTCTAAAGAAAAAATTATTGAAAGAAAGTATACTTTTATCTGGCAATACAACAATAACGAGAATATGATGATTAATAAACAATTTTGTTTCTCCAAAAATAAAAATAAATGTCTGATGCAAAGTAGCCGTTTCTTTCAATCAAATTGTTATTTGTTTGTTAATATTTATTTATACTGGGCGACCTCTTCATTCAAAGACTGTTCTCCCAGAGGACCCAGTTATGATCAATGGTTGTAATGTACTAGTACACAAGGGCATTCCCCTACTCATCTCGAAAAATGTACTAGGTTCATTAAAGTGCACATGAGCTAGATGTGTATACTGGACCTACGGTTTTGGTTTTATAGTCCTTATCCAATAAGACTCATTCTACCACCAGAACCATGGAGCGAGTGAGCCTTGAACACTTGCCATGCTAGGGCTACGTAATTACGGTTCCACTGTCTTAAACGCTCGACCACTCACTCATTTGCTCCATCACCTCCCTGACCTGCTGACACCCATATAACTTACTTCATCAAAAACATCTTCCACCTCAGGGAATCGATACGCAGGATCAGTGGTACAAACACTAGGTTGTAGGTAATCATCAGCATCCATGAACAAGTCGGGATCCGCTTCACCTCCGTCAATTAAAAGACTCTTGTAAAAATCATCCTTGTTTGTCATTGGAAGAGTTTGGTGGCCATCATTCTAAACATTAATGTGATGAATATAAATTAGTTTATTATTATAAACATTATTAACATGACTCATACTTAGTATGTATAGGTCCGACTAAAACAATTCGATTATCAGCTAGGCTTGATTTAAAACACAAACACAACTATTATACTGTTGCTATATTCTTGTAGGATCATGTGCTTATCACCAATATTATTATTGTACAGTATGTCAAAGTTGATCCTATACTCAAATATTGTTAACATATAATTTAATGCTAACTACTTAATAATATCTAAAAATAAAGTGGGTGGATGGAAACTCTGTTCCTACTCACCTGTACAACAAGATAACGTGATGGATCTTTTGCCATTCTGTCTAGTTCATCTGAAAGTTGTTTAAATTGTGGTCTGCTCTCAGGATCCAAAAGCCAACCTAGAAAACAAACAATAATATTATTTATTATTAATGTAATGTTTTCCAATTGTTGGCAGAAAAAGATATTAGGATTATGAATTTGTCAGATTCCGCTAGTATGACTGTATGTTTACAAGAAGGCATGCCTTCTGAATCACAGTAGTTTTTAACTTAACTTAACTCTTCAAGATCATATAACTTACATTTTACCATGAGCATATAGATATCTATTGTACAAATCGGTGGCTGAGTTAACCTTTCACCTCTTTCCAAGATCCCTGGCATGTCACGTGCCCTCACATGCTCATATGGCTTCTGACCAAATGTCATTAATTCCCAAAGTGTGACACCTAAACAAAATTAATTAAAAACATCTTTTTATTCTGTGAATGGTCCATAATTATCAACATTTTAAATTATTATATATAATAAATTAAGCAAAGTTATAAAGAACCTTTGTAAGACTAGCATAGAGTTTTACAGTGAATTATAATGATAATACGGAGAAGCATACTTAAGAAGATAAGGAAAACCTTATGAAAACGCAAGACAAGAATTCAAGATGCCCAACATTAATGAAAGTGTACAGGGGCAGATCCAAGGGGGGCCCAGCCAGCCCGGGCTCACCCTAAAGTTTACATAGATAGGACAATAATTAAGCTTAGCCTATTTCAAAATCATGGATCTGCCACTGGTGTATACCAACTTTTAGTAATGAGGATCATTTTAACAATCACTTAAAAATGACTCAGTCATGTACCGGCCAGAGTATAACTTTCCACCATTAAACACTGTAGGTAATAATTGATCTTCTGCAATAAGACCCCTGAACTACATTTATATATTTGGAAATTGTATACGTTTTTAATGATTAACTAACCAAAGCTCCAAACATCACTTTTGTGTGTGAACTTTCTTGTCATGATGCATTCGAGTGCTAACCATTTAATTGGCATCTAGAAAAAAAAACCAAATTATACGTAACTATACTATTCACAAATAAACACACTATGTTGGGAACACCACACACTTTGAAAGTAGCGCACGACTGCATGATTTTTAATTAGCTTTTTAATCATTGTTGGAAAATAAATCATAAAATTGAAAACAAATATACTCCCAAGCTTCCTTGTGTATAACGTGCATGACAAACCAATGCAAAAGTGGCTAAAACTCATACAATATCCCTGAAAATTTGACAATATCTCTGGAAATCATACAATATCTATTGAAATTGGACAATATCCCTGAAAATTTGACAATATCCCTACCCTTTGGAAAAAACGACGAACACGTTAGTACATGTTTAGAGTACTAACGATCATAAACTATCATATTCGAGTCTGTTTTAATCGTTTATCCTGATTAAAAAACGATCACAGACTTTACACCCTCTAACCACCGCGGTAATTGGTTTAACGAACCTTTCATAATTGGCATTAATCCAATTAATTTCCACGCGATACATAAACAATAGAGTATCAGAAAAGAGGAGGAGCTAAACTGAAAGGCGATCTCTGGTGGTGGTGGTGCATGTGGTGTGTGATCGCGTTCCGTCGCGTTTTGTGTGATCGCGTTCGAAATTAAACTGCAGTTTTTTCTTCAATCGTTGCGGAAAACATAGGCCTCGCAGGCGAACGGCTATCCCGCGGCCGGCTGCAGTTAGATCGGCCAACTTACAGTGAATAGACCTTTATTTTACTATGAATATAGTTTAGGTTGCAATAATAAATATACCAATACATTTAATAATAATATATAATATAATAATATATAATAATAATAACCAATAATAATAATTACTGTATAACTATGATATTGTACGTTATTGGTCGTTTTTTTACGCAATGAAAAATACGACGATCAATAATAATAATTACTGTATAATGATAGTGTACGGTATTGGTCGTTTTTGTACGCAATGAAAAATACGTCGATCATCAATAATAATTACTGTATAATGATAGTGTACGTTATTGGTCGTTTTTGACGCACTGAAAACATACGACGATCAATAATAAAAATTACTGTATAACTATGATAGTGTACGTTATTGGTTGTTTTTTAGGCACTGAAAACATACGACGATCAATAATAATAATTACTGTATAACTATGATAGTGTACGTTATTGGTCGTTTTTTAGGCACTGAAAACATACGACGATCAATAATAATAATTACTGTATAACTATGATAGTGTACGTTATTGGTCGTTTTTTACGCACTGAAAACATACGACGATCAATAATAATAATTACTGTATAACTATGACGTTATTGGTCGTATGAAAACATACGACGATTTATTAATAATATTTATTACTGTATATGATAGTGTACCGGTACGTTATTGGTCGTTTTTGTACGCACTGAAAAATACGACGATATATTATTGTACATATTATTGGTCGTTTTAAATCGTACCTTTAAAAAAAAATACTGCGAAGGCAGATTAATAATGCGTTATTTTAGTCGCCAGAGTGCACTTTGAAAAACAATCCAAAACGCGTCCTCTACAGTAGTGAGTGCACACAATCGCATGCCAGAAAAATGTTGTCAGTGTCGTGAGGGCTTTGTTGATTGGACAATTTACTTGATCCACCCACACGGAAACTGATTTGCGATTGGCTAATAAACTTGAACGACCTATTAACAATGATTGACAGTTCGATCGCCGCCCGGTCTTTGTAATCTACCGCGGTGTTATTGATGTGTTTAATTAGACCTTTGTTATGTTATAATTGGGCCATTGTTCGTCTATTGAGAAACGTAATTAATTGAGATAAGGTTGAACAGAATTAGTGATAACAAAGCGACTTCGTTTATGATCGACGACCACGTTATTTCACGTGTTCGTCGAGATCGTTTTTGATCGTCTTTTTTTCCAAAGGGTAGAAATCATACAATATCCATTGAAATTGGACAATATCTAGCTAGCTAGCCCAAGGAAGTGGAAAAATACATTATGGGCTAGCCCAAGGAAGTCCTCTTTAAAAAGTAGAACTTCTAACCTTTCCACCGTCAGATTTATACTCATGTTCTTCTATCTCAAGAAACTTTGCAAGACCAAAATCGGTGATCTTGACTTGGTTTGGTGACAATACAAGAACATTCCTGGCTGCTAAATCTCTGTGTATGATATGCTTATCTTCAAGGTACACCATTCCCTGTGAGAACAACAAATATTTGAAGTAGTCTTTACAAATGTAAATTAAATTGTAATTAAATAGAATGATAAAGATGTATTAATAAATAAGATTTTTAAAAAAAACTTTGAATATGCCATTTTGTGGTTTTTTTTATAAACTTTTATAAACAAATTAATGTTTTCACTTATAAATAGACAAACAAACAGTTAAATTCAACCAGAAACGCACTGAATTCCAGTCAGTTAAATTACAATTTTAACATTTTACATCTAAATACATGTTACACATTATACCGTACCTGTGCAATTTGATGAGACCACAACAATAAATGTTGTGAGCTGATACGACCTTTGTGTTCTCTCGTAAATTCCAAAAGTGCCCCCATCGGCATAAGTTGAGTGATTAACATCATTTCTTGTCCGCAGTTGACGCCGAGTAACCGCAAAACACACGGATGATCCACTGAAGCCATTACATAAGCTTCCTAATATGTATAATTGATACAAAATTAATACAACAACTTTAACATGGAAGAAAACAATAACAGATGTATAAATCTAAAATTGTTGGTTGTAAGACTGATATTGCATATACATGCAAACACGTCATTAATAAGTCTTCTTGAGAAACTCGCACTCTATAGCTTCTCATTGTGAGGAGAAATGGCTGACAAAAGTCAAGTGTAGAATTTAATCAAATTATACATACCGCTAATAATTCCTGTGTTGCTTTTGCTGTGATGCCCTCCTGGAGAACCTTGATAGCTATCGGTATTCGTACCTTTTCACCTTCTGGTGTCCAAACTCCCTATGAAAATTAATTAAACAGTAGTTTTTTTGACAATATAAAATTGATGTTAACTTGGATGTACCGTAAGGATGTACGCACACTGTATTATCGTTGCATCGTTTCATCCAAGCGTGAACTCAGGTAATAGTAGAACACCCTCCTTTGGGACACCGCTATTTAGGAGACACTTTCCTTGGAAAAAAATATATACTTCCCGAAAGTGTCTCCTTAAAGATGTATTGTCCCTTGAAACACAAAAAAGTGAAGGTCAAAATATTCTAAATTTAAAGTTGCCATATCAAAGTAATATTAAAGAAAATTCGAGCTAAAAACAACAAGTTTACGTAATTAACAGATAAATTAGTTTGATTACATTTCATCTGGAAAATCATCGCGAGCGAAAGTAAACAAAGATTTCAAACCATGAGTACGATTTATGCATACGTTAATTAGGATTGTTTACAACTTGTCACGGTTGAGAAGGTATTTTCACACGGATCATAAGGAAGTTTTATTATTATGGATACAGAGTAGCCTAACAAGCGCGTTTCATTATGGGATATATTTTTATCGAAAACTTTGACTGGAAGTCAAAGTTATTTTTTTAACAAAAAAAACGTCTGTATTTCAGTTAAATGATTTTTTTTTTTTGAAAATTTTTTGGTGATAGTTAATAATTATTATGATACTTCAAAATGAGCCACCTTTTTTCGAAATCTTTTATTTTTAATTTTTTTGGAATTAGTCAAAGGGACAAAGATATTTCAAAGGGACAAAGATTTTCCACTAGGCAAATTTGTTTGCACTAATCCAACGTTAAATCATTCTTTCCACTATCTGTGATTCTCATGTTCATCGCGTTTCTGCTGAGTTTTCGATTTGCATGAGTGCTCATAAACGCATCATAGCTCATTTTCCTGAGCTCTGATTGGTTTCACAATTTTTCAATCACAAAAAGTAGTAACAATTCGAACTACCAATTTCACTGCAGCGAAAATACTCATGGAATTAGGATTTATCGCAGAGAGAGATTTGGAAGATAAAAAACATGAATGTATAGTAAATAAATATATTGATACCTTGTAGACAGTACCAAAAGCACCGCTTCCTAGCTTTGACATCTTTTTCATTTCATTCTCCTTAATCAATCGCAACTGTGCTTGATTTGGCGCTACACCACTTGGGGTCAAAGGCTAAAGTTGAAAAAAATATGGAAATTGTATTTAAATATTATGATATAAACATATTTATTTATATATTATATTTATTTATAACAAGTAAGGATAAAGAGTGGGACATGAACGAATACTTCATTACATCAATAGGGTGTCATGGTTATCATAAACAAAATAATGTCGTTAGTACGTATGTGTACAAGGATTAAAGCTCATGTGAATACCAAGAAACAAAATATTATTATTATTATATATATTATTTATTGATTACAAAATTACAAATTGTGCATGGCTGTATCTATTTATGTCCACATTATAATACCAGACAACTTTATAATATATATTATAGATTTACTGAAGTTAATAAAATTGGTAACAATTCATGCACAAACATCTAAATCCATCCTCTTTTCCTTTCGCACAATCAAAATACTGATAAAACAACACACATGAATTACCATGGTAACATAAAACATGCCCTTACCTCAGTTTCATCCGGATGTTCCAATTGTTTTATGGCCTATTGTAAAAATTAAAGCATGCAAAAAAGATAACATTTATTCATTTACATGCACTATTTAAAAAGTACAAGCATTAATAATTTGTTGTCATTGTAAACCCATCCACTAAATGAGTCTAATATTTTGATACCAACCACTATTTTTTTTACACTTTATCTGATAGTAAACATTTTTGATATAAATATTATTTCAAAGGGTTCAAGGTATATTACCACAAGGTACAATAAACAATATTGCATTATTCCTTAAATTTCATTTTTCTATTATGCTTATAAAAAACTAGATATTAAATAATAAAATGCATTTATATGATCACTTTGGATAAAATATAATATTCTTTACATATAATAAGCTTTCTTGTAATAAATCAAATTTAGTGAATGTTGCATTTATTAAACTCTGATTATTAAATTAAAACTATAGACAAGTTTACCACTAATCATATCATATGTTTTTCATAAGTTAAATTTTATATTAATAAACAAGATGAAGGATTAACTACCAAAATTGTGTACCCAAATACAGAATTCATGCAAATGTTTCCAACAAACGATTGGAAAATACAAATTTAGCAAGACGATTGTAACAATGAAATTTAAAAATACATACATTTTACCATGCTTTAACAAATACATGCCACATGATATATAGAGTATGCATGTATAAAATATGTCAATGTAATAATGAAAAGAATGAAAGGTAATGCTTGGCAGAAATGATGATGATGAAATAGTGATGCTGATGATTTAGTTAAAGATGTTGATAACATGATAATAATGATGATTATGATGATAATGTTAATATTGATAAAATGATAATAATGATGATGATGTTAAAGGTAAAGTAGATAAAATGATAAAAATGATGATGATGTTAAAGGTAATGTTGATAACATGATATTAATAATGTTGATGATATGATGAGGATGATAAAGATGGTGATGATGATGTTAAAGGTAATGTTGATAACATGATAATGATGATGATGATAAATGATGATGATGTTAAATGTAATGTTGATAACATGATATTCATAATGATGATAATGATGGTGGTGATGGTAATGATGATGATAATGATGTTAAAGGTAATGTTGATAACATAATGGTGAGGATGATGATGATAAATTATTATGATGATGATGATGATGTTAAAGGTTATGTTGATAACATGATAATGATAATGATGATGTTAAAGTAATGTTGATAACATGATAATAATAATAACGACGATGATGATAATGATGATTGGTGAGGATGATGATGATGATGCCGATGATGATGATAACGATAACAATGATGATGAAGATACTGATTAGGAATATGACATATGGAGGTAACACTGGTAATGGTAGCGACCATCAAAAAATACTTTACATCAACAGATCAAGTACAGTACTATGTATATTATAATCATACACAACACATTATAAATGTAGAAAATCACAGAAATCAAACGGAAAATATATTATGTAATAGTTGTATACTTACAAGGGTAGTGGTAAGTTCTAGTAAGTTATCCTTGTACTTGCGTTTATACACGGAGTAAATAATTACAATTAAAATCAGCAATATGATTATAAAAACACCACTGAGTCCAGCTATCATTGAGGTTGACAAGCCAGATCTAGAAATAAGACTGAATCAAGTAAGAAATTGAAAAAAAAAGAAAAGAAATTGAAGGCAAAATATTAAAAGCCAGAAAATTTAATTCAATATCATATGAATCTCAAATAAATATAATGGCTAAAAAAGTTATATTTCTACTAATAATTGTCTGATTAATTTTAGTATCTAAAACTCACTTTGGTTGATTGGTGCTTTGCCCTGTAATTGGCATTGACACAGTTTTGCAAACATTATTTTCATTCATATCAGTTCCACTGGGACAAGCACTCCTACACTCTCCATTATGAATCACGTTTTTACATTGCACACAATCCTTTCGCTGATCACCAAAGCATCCTGCAAAACACTCGTCATGGCAAGGTCGACAAAAGTACTTTTCATTTGCAAACATGTTTTCTGAGCAGTTGGATATGCAATGGTACGGCCTATCTTGATATGGGTAGTCCACAGGGCATTCTGATGCACATAGAAACTGAAAAGAAATATTTTAAATGCTCAACAAAAAATATGATATATTGATTTAATACAAAGGAATGACACTGGTTCCCAAGGCGACATGAAAAAGGCCACGCCAGATAGGGCGCAATATTTGTACTAGTTCCCAGCAAAAGGGGAACTGTTCGTGACAAGGTTTTGCAATAACATAAGCAACTAGTTTTCATTGATTCAAAGGTAGGATTCATTTAGCGATTGGCTTAGCATTCAGTATAGCTATAATCCCTGCTAAAATTGTGGGATAAATTGTGACATTTTAAAAGTGGACGGGCAAGAGACTATTAAATTCACCACCAAAATATACCCCGTAAATGCGGCACCTCCCCGTATGAAAATATTTAAGAGTGAAACACCCCCCCCCCGCCCTCCTCTGGGCACTGGTTGCATGTATTTTATGATGCCCAATAGCTACCTGTTCTTGATACTAGATATTTTTATTGTCACTTTTGAAAGCATATATTGCCTCCAAACACATGAAGATCAGAGACCTTAAATCTTGTTGATTTCGAAATATCAATTAATCCTACTAAAACCTTATTATTTAAATAATATATAAACATCCATAGCGTAGAGAAATAGCGACTAATGATAATAAGGTTATCCTTGTAAATATGTTGAATACATAGTATCTGTATCCCCAGTTTTATGTGAAATTAATGAGGGGCAATATATGTTTTATACACTACAGCCACCTTCTATTCAGAGGGAGACTTTTTTGGTTCTTGAAAAGGGGTTCTACATAATACTAATTACATAATACAAATATACCTTTCCATCACCAGTATCTATCTTGTACTTGCTGCAGTCAGTTTTGCATTCAGATGCAGATGGTCCATTGCAGCCTCCTTTACAATGTGTATGACATTGATGACATTCAAACGCCTCATCATAATATTCATCGGGTTTACATGTGGGAACACATTGGTCATCACGTCTGAAGTTCTTGCAAACATCACAGTTATAGCTGCCTTTCCCAGTGCAGTTGCGGCACTCTGGGTGACATTCTTGGCAAACCTAATACAAAAAAGATACCTTTCATTATTGCTGTCTGTCAGTTTAATAATATTAGATTCAATAGAAAATCAATAGAGAAATATTCTTCAAAGGAATGTTTGCACTGACGTTACATTTTTACCATAGTACTTAGCAAGCCGCCATCTTGGTGAGAAAACATTGGCTTCGTGATGGTCTTTGATGTTGTGTAATATAGATGTTGTTTTTTAAACAAATTATTTTTATTATTATTATTAATATTATTATTGCTTCTTTATAAACTTGCTTGATTGATAAATCTAAAGCCTAGGCCACAACATTTTGTTGTTGTTTTTGTCTTGCATTTCATGTTTAATTCTTGCCAATACAGTACTTTGACTTTGACTACTTTCCGCCACCTCATATACATCGCAATTTGATGTTTCATTTAGTAAATGTAGCTCCACCCAGTGGCGTAACGGCTATGGACCCAGAGGAAACAACCAGCTTTAAAATAAGTTGAAAAAGGCTGAAAACGTTCAAGGCCTCCAGCGTTGCAGGGGCACTTAGGGTTCAGACCATGGGCCTCAGGCCTCTGCATTACCGTATTGGCTGCACCACCCCACTCCATTTGATCCATCCACAGTAGCCTAACCATATGTTTATTATACAATTGTGCTTAGATCAGAAAGCTAATTTGTAGTGAATTACCTGAGTTACTGTATCAGAGTTCTTAAGTGACCTTCTTTCATAATAAAAGCCTTCATCACAAGTTGTATTGATACCAAAAGCACCACCAGGTAAGCACTCAATCTAAAAGCATAATAATAATATTAAATTGTCAAATTATTTTCTTAACAAACATGCTATAGAAAAATATCGGGATAACGTTCAACAATGAGTTAATTTTGAAAAAAAAAATATCCGATTAGAAACTAGAAATTACAGGATAAGTGCTATTTAGAAAATATATAACAGATTTTGAATTCAGTAACCAAAAACAATTTAAATGTTAATCAAGTATCATGAAGGAGGATTGAAAATTGACAATCATGTACGAAAGCACAAATTCCAAGCAATGAAATTTGTAATGTATAGTTTTATAGTTTTATTGTATTTTGTTTAATTTTGTTGTATATTATTGTACTGTTTGTTTACTGTACAATGGGGAGAGTGCAAAATCTTTTTGCTTTAGTCTATTCTCACTCCTGTTGACAAAATAAATATTATTACAATAGATCCCCTCCTTTGGAGCACTATTCAAGGGATACCTTTATTAAGGGGATTTCTCATGAAATAAACAAGGGGAAATATAGTATGTTTTAACATTACGGCCAATATAGGGACACTCCTATTAAGGGAACATTAAGGGGACATTAAGTAAAGTATCTTGAACAGAGGAAAGGTATATGCCTTTCCTCTGTTCAAGTTGGACACTGGACGAGAGAAGCCCTTGATCAATGTTAGGACCAATCAAGGTGCTTTACACAGTCCTGGCTTTGTTTGTATCAAACCTGTTCAACATTACGGCCAATATAGGGACACTCCTATTATTAAGGGAACATTTTGTTGGGTCCCTAGGGTGTCCCCTTAAGCTGATTTTCCACTAGGCGAATTTGTTGGCGCGAATCCAATATTTCGAAGAGAAAAAATCGCCTACTCTCTTTCCAGTACATGAGCGAATAGCTGCGACGTTCATGTTCCTCGCGTGGTTGCTGAGCATTTCCATTCGCATGAGTGCTCATGAAAGCGTCATATCTCATTTCTTGAGCTCTGATTGGTTGCGCAATATTTCGCTTCGCAAAAAGTAGAAACAATTCGAACTAGTAAATTTCGCTGAAGCGAAAAATCAAAGGAACTAGAATTCGTCGAAGAAGGCAGTATGACAGACAGAAACGCGAATACGCATGTGCATAGCATGACGCTTTCGATTCGCGCGAACAAATTCGCCTATCTAGTGGAAAATCGGCTTTAATGGGAGTTCTACAGTATTTTAACAAATCCTTAATATTTATAACTTACCAATTTTTGTCTTTGTTGTACCTTAACCTTTGCACAGGCATGGCAGCCGTTTTCACCAATAGTATTTGAAGGTCCACTACAACTGTTAAGAAAATTATTATTCATATTCATAATATCCACTCGATCCTCTGTATTCATAATCTTAATAATAATCATCTGTAATCGCTACATATGGCATTATCATTAGGCAAGATACTTTACTTATGTTTGCCTGTCTCCACCCAGGTGTATAAATGGGAACCCGGTTAGATCAAGACACAACTTTGCGCTGATTACTAGCTGAATACTTGTTTGATCCCAAAAAAATGTTCAGCGCTTAGAGGTTTCACAATATTAGGCACTATATAAATCCAGGATATTATTATTATTATTATTATATGTCCAGTATCATATGCCACGCCTGTATCACATGTGATATATATTATAATATATGTATCATTAAAACCAAATTACACTTATATACTTATACGGCTTTACCACGTTGAAACATCGGTTCTCGTCAGATCACCAAAGTTATGGCAGCCCCTCATCTGGTATCTGCCTCAGACGTTTTGGTATATGCCTTTCCTCTGGTCAAGGTGGGCACTGGACGAGAGAAGCCCTTGATCAATGTTAGGACCAATCAAGGTGCTTTACACAGTCCTGGCTTTGTTTGCATTAGTGGCGGTAATTATCGCTGTTGGTTTCGATTGAATAAAATAAAATAAAAAATACTTACCCTTCAATGCAAAGATCATGGCAAGATTTACAAGTATATGAATCATTATACTTCACTTTAGGACATTCTGGCACACAAAATGGTCCATCTTTGAAATTCTTACATCCATCACATTTGTTATTACCCTGTTTACAAAAGACCACAAATGTATGTTAAAGATATATGTATTAAAACATGTAAAATGAAGATTAATTATTCATATTTTGAATAGGCAATTTTGAAATCCTCTAATAGATATGAAAAGTGGTAAAAAAGAATAACAAATGCTTGGTATATTGTAGATAACAGTGCGATGAATTCTACTACAAATAGTATAATTGTGTTATTATAAATGTGGATGGACGTTTATCAGATAGTTGGGTTGGGGGGGGGGGGGATTATTATTCAAAGTGATGTTTTATTGGAGAGGGGTTTATTCAAATAAATACCATCCTAATAATTATTAATACATTATTTAATTTAAACATCTTTTGAAACTAACTGCCGTGACAGAGTGGGCCCAAGAAAGAAGACATTACGGCTTGCAACACGGGCAGACATCTCGGTCCTAACGGGACACAGGGAGATAGCCTACAGTTATTCCTGCCAGCTTACTCAATAAAACTCAGCTATCGGGATTTCACTCGATTTTAAACAAAATGTCTTATCATCAAATCTCCCTATGTAATTTTATAATACTATTTCCCACAATATATTCCGATTCTTTATGGCGTATATTTAATTTCATCTTTATTAATTTGCAATATAAATTTTATTTTTAACCACTCTACCTTCACACACGCGCGGTCCGTTTTTAAAATAAACAAAAAACTGAAATGGCTATAACTAATGGCCAACTTAAGCCCCAGTCTTACTATCTGATTTGTTTTCGTCTTCCAAAGAGACACTGTATTGATTGATGGAAAGTGCCTGTTTCCAGTCACCTTTAGGGTCAAATCTATACTATTATTTTAACTGCTCCCTTGTGTATAAAAGAGAGAAGATAGTTGAAACCAGGTTGTTGCAAGGTGAACTCATCGTAAACCCGGAAATTACTTTGACCGCGAAGAATTGAAATTGAGTTGAAAATCTACTGTTGAAATCTTAAATTTTGTTAAAAAACTCTTTTGTAATATCGAACTGAAAACTAATGTTATCAAATCTACGTTTTGCGGTACATCTGAGATAGATAAGGTAGGTATCCAAGGCGGAGATTTGTACCGAAGTTTTTGCATTGTGCTCGCCTATGTCAGAATTAACCATAATTTATATAGATACATGGATGGATCCAGTTGGGCAGCATTGGGGTCCCTCTTTGACAGCTAAAATAACATATACCTAACTACATTTGGATATCAAGACACAACATTGCGCTGATTACTAGCAGCATTATGGGAGTATGTTTCCATACACGTCTGATGCAAAAAATGACCGAAAAATGAATGACATAATACTGTTCAGTGCTTAGAGGTTTCACAACATTAGGCACTATATAAATCCAGGATATTATTATTATCTATTTTGGACAGACTATTAATATTATTACTGCATGTCAGCGCTCTTCCCCGGATCCACCCCTAAAATAACAATAAATTCAATCTTTAGTCTTCTATGTTATCTGTTTTTATTATCGTAATAAAAATTACTTGAACTTGAACAATCAGTTTGGAACTTACCGGCCCTGAACATCCACCAACGCATTCTTCGTGACAATATTTACATGTATCGTTTTCTGCAAGGTATTCCCTATAAATACAACAAATGAATCAACTTTTACTTCCTTTTACTAAGTTAAGGAACACTTTTTTAATTACAAAATTACACGATGATGCAGAAAATTTAAATGTTTTCAATCAGCCAAAATGGTTTTATGTCTTAACCTCCAGATAAAACAAACAATAAATATGATTTCGACCAAGATTAACACGAGGAAAAACAATAAATGCTCTTTAAATAAGTTCTTCAAATTGCAAGGAAAAAAAAAAAACAATAATTAGTTATAGTAACATATTATTTTTAGCTTATTAGAAACTTACCCATTTTCATAATCACAGTCCTCAACACATTTATTACCAATCTTTCTATTCTTACATTCGACACACTGTTCTGGACCAGGACCCCAACAACCTATCTGTTGGCATTGGGCATCGCATACACGTCCCTCATTAACTAATTAAATTAATCAAACATAATATCAAACTTCAAAACAAATACAAATATATAAACAAATATTTCTATTCAGATGAATTTCTAATTCTATACAACAAATAATTTAAACCTAATTTATGAATTTTATATAATATATATATATATATATATATCTGTCATTCTCACAGATTTCCTCATCTTTATCGTTTCAAATGAATTAATTAAATTTCAGTATATTACCGGGCGGTTTAGAATTAATGTTCTTTGCCTGATTTGTTTATATATATATATATATAAATAAAATAACAGCAGAAAACTTATGTATGTGTGTTATAATGTAATATGTATGTATGTGCATACACTACAATATAAAAATACAATGGTAAATGTTCCAAGTAACATACCTATGTGAAGTACATCTGATACTATGTTGCATAATTAAGGTAAATTCAATTACTATATCAATATATTTAATGTAAGTCTACTGCTGCAGGAAATGATCATTTGTAATTCAATGTAATGATTTTTTATTATTTTTATATCTAGACTTTGTGGAAGAGCGCTTTTTAATCAAGCATGTTTTATTTCTACTTTGATATGCTTTTATTATCGAGTTTTAAAACGAATAAAATACCAACATATAAATTCATTCAAGTCATCTTTAATCACGGTAAATTGAAAATATAGTACACTACATTCAATTTTTTAATTTACATTTACTGTATTAGCAGCATAAATGCTTTGTGGGAGAAATTGAATTTATCAAAATTATGTACATTTTTAAACTTCAATATTATAGCCCAAAAATCAGGAAAGTTTAATATTTAGATTCAGATGTAATTCACATAGTTGTAAAACAATAAAAATATCCATATTGATAATAGAAATAGGGAGCTTTATATTTGTAATGACCGAAGGAGCTTGGTTCCCACAAAGACACAATGCAAGGATGTAAGCGGCAACACGACTGAATTAATCAATCAAAGCGATGGATTATTCAAACTGTTGCTTGTGATTGGTAAATTCACTTACGTTGTGACCCACATCCTTGCTTTGCGTCCTAGTGCGAAACAAGCTTTACAACTTAATTAATTGTGCGCAAGGAAGTGCATCCTCACAATTCCTTGACACTAGTTTGGTGGTTTCTAGGTTCAAACGATGACCAACGAAACCTCAATACGTAGGTCATAGGTCATCGCAATCAAAAGCTCCATATTATCCAATGATGATATCATGTCATATACATATGGATAAATCATATCCATACTTTGGTGGTTTTTTTTAAAAAATCACTTCAAATGCCAACCGTCACCAAACCTCATCAACCCAGGGAAAAGTGAGAATGTTATCTCACTCTTCCCTCATCAACCTCAATGTTACAATTATACACAAAGAGATTGCTTAAATATTATTTTCTTTTTGTTTGAAAATATTTTGAGAAAAAAAGTTATAAAACCATCATTATCCATGTATCTTTATAAAAATAATCACTTTAATTTGTTTTTCCGAAATCATATTCTTCTATTTGTGTATAATATTAAATTTTTTGAACTTCAATTTATTAAATAATTGGTATACATAAGAAGCATGGCTTGCAAACTACTGTGGTAGTGTTCTTATCTTTAAAAGCTCAACATTTTGATTGAAAGAGGCTACAGAATTATTTAATATTTGAACAATATTGTAATGTTTAGCAAATATCAGTTTAACAAAACTAATAAATGTTGTTAGTAAATTTAGCAAATAAGTTTTTAAAAAATTGTTGTTTTCATTTAAATGGTTTTGGAATTCACAATACTATTATTCATATTCAAATGCAAATGTAATAATAGATTTAGTCCTTTTATCTGTAGCCTCTTTTAATTCAACATAAAAAGCCTTGAAGCTAAAGCTGTTAATAAAACTTCAAAATGTATCAAAGCCCTTGTTACATAGCTGCCAAAGTGGAACCAGTCATTCCCTACTTTGATACCTCTACCCTCAGTCAATAGCTAGAGATAATTCCCTTCCCCCAGTCAATAGCTAGGAGTTATTCCCACCTCCAGTCAATAGCTAGGGATCAACTCCACCCTCAGTCAATAGCTAGAGATAATTCTCTATCCCCAGTCAATAGCCAGGGGTTATTCCCACCTCCAGTCAATAGCTAGGGATTAACTCCACTCGCAGTCAATATTTAGGGGTTATTCCCATGCACTCCCAGTCAATATCTAGGGATTAGTCCCTATCCCAAGTCAATAGCTGTGTGGTGCTATGTTTGTTAATAATCCAAGTCTCTTCTCTTATATGTGTTTGTGTGCATATCTCTGCAAATAAAACGCAAAATTAAATCCTAAAAAATATTTGTTAGAAATAAAAAAGAAAATCATTTGTGCTGGTTAGTAAGCTTGGATGCCTGTTTGCAAAAAAAAAATCAAAATTAATTAAATGACTTTCACCCAACATATTTCCAATTAGTTCACTCTGGTACCATTTAGTTCACTTGTTCATCACAATAAAACTGCTCTTCAACTTTCAATTCCTAAAAGGTAACTAATAAAATAATGCGATCTGAAGTGGTATGACGACAACTACTACTACAAAACCATAGAACAAGTACTCTTCATTTAAAACAAGATTTCACAATGAAAAAATAATTATGACTTCTACTGCCAAATAGCCAAAAAGATATCCACACTGTACATTTAAAATCTTCAATACCAGTTACTCCATCAAGGAAACTAAAACAATTTCAAAGCTAAGTTGAACAAATACAATACTCTAAAACAATTTGTTCAAACACTTAAAATCAGATGTATGACAGTGGAAGTGAATTTGAATTTGTTGAAAGACAAAAACTATCTCACATATTATATGAATTCATAACATATGATATCATGCAATCAAATAATGATTTGACCTAGAATACAACAATTTAACCACTGCTATGAATTTGAGATGAACTAAATACCAAAAACATTGTGATTAAACGAATGACTGACTGAAAAATAACAATTTAAGTCAAGAGTATTGTTTCTATCCGTATTCATGTTGGGACATAAAGTTAGCTAAAAAAGCCAATCCTAACTCTTTTAAATGTATTCTTTGCTTGATTTATACACCTTTTTAAAACTTTATTACTGTAAATAGTTTCAATTAACTAATTTGTTGAAGGACAATACGATACATTGGTATAGTTGTGCTTTCATTTAGTTGTAATTATTGATTAAAATGACATTGTCTGTGTGATTATGTGAATATGTGAAACATACTTTTCATTTTAAACTTAGCTGTGAATGACATAACAAAAATATTACGTCATTCACAGCTAAGTTTGCATAATGTTTCAAAGGTTATGTTTACAGTTAAGTCATTATTTACTTTAGTGCTTTGTCAATTTCTCTAAGTTGACAAGGCAAGACAAGTGAACTATTATATTTTGAATCCAGTATGAAGAAACTAACAATATTAATTTGCTTTTGTTTTCTATTTTAAAATCTATAGTAAATGTCTTTTATAAAGTAAACATCTGTTAATTAATTAATTAATTTTAAATGTACTTATTATAACACTGGTACAATTGTAGCCTGCATAGTATATGTCTCAATTGAACTCACAATAATTTTGTGATTTTAGTTTTTATGTTGGTAGTAAATATACACTACACTACACATTTGGTTTATAGCCAATAGCTTGATTGTTGCGTCTAAATGACCAAATAATTTATATTTGTTTAAATCTATATGCAAATTTTAAATACTACATTCTTTTTAATGTAATAAAGACAAATTCTGTATTACTAATACATCATGCAACCCTATGTATGGAAACTAACAATGAACAGATGAACATTACTGTTACTAAAGAAGCTATTAGAACTGGATTTTGCCATCACTGTAATCACTAGCAAAACATAAAGTACTAAATAATGTAATAAACTGCAGAATATTGTAAAACTTTTACTAGACTTTGGAAAAATGTCAACGAAAAAGACAGAAACTAAATCGGTCTTAAACTATCAGGTGAGAGCTGTGCATGGGTGATGATGGTGGTGATAAAAATGTTACGAAGCGTAGTTACGATGCTTTAATAACCCACAGGTTAACGTGATAAACACATTTCTGGATAAGCTAGTAAATAATATACTCACTACAGTTGCCCAAGTTATAAGAGCCACTAGTAAAAAACCTTTGTTCAATTGTATTTTGTTCAAATTTATCCCACAGTATTTCACTTTCTCCAATATAACACATATTTGGATTTTGTAGAAACAATACATTTCCTTTCAGAATTTTTTCAAGCGATGTCAGTCCAACTGATTCTAAATTGGTACCCATAATTGACAAGGATGCTTCATGAACACTAGAATTAAAAAGAACAATATCATTATTGAAACAGTATAAATAATGATAAAACAATTGTTTCATTTGAAATACTTACTGCATGTTTCAGCAACTTTATTTCGGACAATTCTTACTCTCTGTTCATTTGCATTAGTTAATTTGCTTGTCCACATAATGGCGTTGTTAACATAACAAAGTTGTTCATTTTCTCTAATACGTATATTTCCGGATGATATGTCTTCCAGGGAGGTCAGACCCAGATATTGTAAGCTAGTCTGCTGAATATGTAGTGTATCTGGGGTAGAACTAAAATGTAAAACACATATCCATGTTAGCAAAAAGAGTGCGTGCTGTGCCCGTGTCACATATAGGCCCGTGTATAATATGAAATAAAATTTTGTATTAGAAAATAAACAAAATATGGTTAGTTAAGAAGCTGCTTTTTGTGATGAAATTAAAACAAATAGAAATATTTCTAAACATGAAATAGTGATTTCAATTTTATTTAGGCTTGTTGTTTGGGATTTTGTCTTTTGGCAATAGCTGGGTGTACCTCCACCTAAAATTTTACATTGGACATAGGCATACTTAGTGCGATTTTGTGCATTAAATCAATTTAAAAATAATAGTGTATGTATTATACAACAGGTTTTCAATGTAAGTTAACTATTGAATTAAAACTGTAAATTGAAAAAAAAAAATTGTATTAGCAATGACTAGCAAAAACTACTCCCAGATTATATTAGCCAACCTTTGTGCTGTGACTTAGTGATATTAAAGCGTGGACCTTATCCAACTCCCGTTTATTTAAAATGATCTAGATCTAGTCAATGGTGGATTGACAATTTTTAAACTAGCTTGGTCCTTACCAAGTAAATCTATGCAGCTAGGAAAAATTGACCACAAGAGAGAATTGCAAAAAGCGTTGAGACTTTTGTTGGAGCAAACCAGTTGTTTGGTCAAAAAGGATATTGATTGTCAAGTGCAAGTAAAACTATGAATTATTTAAATTAGTGACAATGTCTATAGCCATTACCTGTAGTGTTCACGCCCCTTAATGACAGTTAAATTTTCAAAGAATGACAAATTGGTAAGATTTTCATGTGTGGCCTGGACCGATAGAAAGCCATTGATCTCCTTGACTGTTCTAAATATCTCCAAATCTTCAGGTGTCAATGGAGGTATGTTGTTAAGCGCGTCCCTAAATAAAGAAAACACAATATGATACGTAAAGAATCTTACCTCCAAGCAATACAGTGGTAAAATGATATAAACTTACATGGGAATAACATAAAGTGTAAAATATTTTTAATCTATTGTTCAAATTGCTAGAAAAATTATTTAGAATTTTACTTTTAATATGTAATTATTATAATAATAATATTAATTAATGACTTTTAGGTCAAGTAAAATTAAACACTAGTTAATCTTGCATTATGTTTAGCCACTGTGAGATACATTCTGTGACAATCATTGTTTAATTATGTCCTATGGTCAAGAATTACCAATTGTAAATTAATCATTGTCCTATAAGATAGGCGGTAAATCCTACTGACACAGGGATATTTTTGATCTTGAAAGTGCATATGGGCAAACAGTGTGTATACTGGACCTACAGTTTATAGTCCTTTAGAGAAGACTTGTTCCACCACCAGAACTAGGAGCAAGTCGGCCTAGAACCTATGCTGATATTAACTCTTTAGTTTTGGTAAACGGTGCTCATAACCACTTGGCCATTTTTGTTTACTGATCTCAATTTATCAAACTGGTATACCAATTTGAAAATTTCTTACATTAAAAGAGTTAAGATTGCTTACCCAAGAAATGTAACCACGCCAATGATGATGTTTTTTTTAATTATTGTACAACCTTTCAGCTGTTGATAGTTTATAGAGTTTAATGACTCGGTCTTCTCCAGTCCATCACATGCTAAATGTATTTAATATAATTATTGTAAGTCAACAAGTAATGAAATTTCAGTTTGTTTCAGTACATGTTTAAATAAATTTCTGAAACATGTTTACAATTTCTGTGCATATATTTAACTAATGACAGAAGATATATTGCTAAAACAGATGCTAAATGCTATAGTTGCCGAGTAATTAATCCACTACGCTATAAAACTTACTCTTTGGACAAGGACCATCACAATCAACACATTTGCCCTCTTTTTCTTGTTTTCCGTCATCACAATGCTTTACACATGTTTCGCTGTCAGTTAGAAAGTTTTCTAATAAACAAAGCATACAAATAAAACATACCAAATAATGAATTAAACATAAAAATACATCGAACATAAAGATTACTGAAGAAGGAATTTTGAGAATAACAGAAAGGCCAACTATAAGATGTGTGCTGTTAAGCTGGCAGAAAGGAACACAAAGGAGCTGATGGATGGGACATATTCTAAGAAAAGATGAAGATGAACTAGTAAACAGAGATTGGCATTTAGAAGTTGGAGGTAGAAGAGAAAGAGGATGGCCAAAGGTGAAAGGTGGAAAGATATGGTAAAGAAAGAAAGAAGGTACTACAGTAGTAGGAAAGAAAGGAGAAAAGTTAGTTTGGAGTAACATGTGCAAGACAAGAAGAAGTGGAGAGATGGTGTAGCAGCCTGGTAGAGCAACAGTCCGTAACCCCTTTGAAGAGGGAGAAAACTGACTTGAATAAAAGATGATGATGATGTAAATTACATTTAATAGCTTAGTTTATCTCTTCTCAGATAACCTTACCTGGGCATTTTTCGATACATTGGGCACCATAAGGAAACTTAAAATTAGGGTTCAGAACATTCGTGTAGCTGCTTGGATCATACACAAATTTTGGTGGGCATGACTCGACACACTCATCTCCATTAGTGAAATCTCGGCATGCCTGAAATAACAATATTAACATTCATAGCCTATTTCATTTATTATTTTATTTTAAATCACAATTAAACAGAAATTCTACAGAATGATTTCTTATTTATTTCTGTATTATTTGGTTGGGGTTGATTTTTCTTTATTCTCACAGAAATTCCTCATCTGTATCGTTTATAAATTAATTGTCAATATACAACCAAAATTAGAATTTCCTATGTGTTAGTAAATTGATTTATTTGTATAAATAGTATTTTTAAATCAAATACAGCCCCCACCCCCTTGAACCTCACCCAATGCCCATCCCCCAACAATTCAAACCATTAACACCTGCACCCAGGAATTTGTTTAAATGTAGTTTAAAACTTTAAAATATGTACGCAATAATTATTATATTGCACGTATCTATACAGTTAACTTTAAAAGTTAAATATTTGTTGGAATTTATTCTGACTTGTTAAGCCTCCACTGATTGTGAGGGCATTTGTGGTACGAGAGAATGTGTCTGGTGGGTGAAAATCTGTGAAAATACCATATATGGCTCTGTGGTCTAGTGGTATGATACTCGCCCTGTAAGCAAGAGGTTGCAAGTTCAAATTCCGTCCAGATACATTTTTTCATACAACTAAAAAATACGGAACTTTCCCCAATGAGTTATGCTCGACGTGATTATGAGATCATGTTCCCAATATGAGCACTGATTCTATAATTTACAGTATGATTTATATATAACTCTATAAATATGTTTGTTACTTACGAGACATTCGGTATTAAGGGGTCCATTACAACCTGCTGCACAGCTTTTATGGCAACAATCTGCTGCTGTAGGTCCATGACAACGATTGTCACAAGTTTTATCACAAATAACTTTTGACACTTTAAAAAAATTAAAAAACACCTACAGGTAAATGCCAAGGTTAAAAATATGTTTTTTTCCTCTAAATTTCAATATATATCAAATTGTTTTTATTCACGTTATAATTTATAATCTTAAATATCGATAAACTGCCAAATTTTATAAATGAATAAGTAAGAGCCTATGGTTAAATTTTAGTGCAATCCAAATTACTTACAGCCAATCTATATACTACATTTTTTTATTGATTGTCTTGACAAATTACGTACATTGAAGGAGAAGGAAGAATAGGCAAAAAGCAATTTCTCAACTATATACAAAAAAAATGGATTTTTATTGCTGAAAAGAATAAATTAAAGTTTTCTTTTGCACATGTTATATCTATATATAGATATCTCGTCTAAATTGCACAATGTGATACGTTCTCAGTGAAAAGTATTTATCTTTTAACACTCATATTTCTTTTGTTTTGTTACAGTATTTTATTCAACCTTCTTTTATCACTTACATTGTTGGTAGTTTTCTGTGCCTTCACCCCAGCACCCAGCATTTGCGTTTTTGCAAGATGGACCTTCAAATAAAATAAAAGTATCACAACCCAAGTAATATTATTGAAATTACCGTTTGCAGTAAACACAAATTCAAGAACACATATAAAAGTGGATTTGTTTAAAAAATGATTTTTATAAAGCTTATTTATTATCTATTTAAATGACCACTTTGATATATCATATATTTTGGAATTTATTTAAAAACAGTATGATCTGTAAATTGTAAAAGTATACGTAAAATCTACAGAACACAATGCATACATAATCACATATCTATATAATTGATATATTTTTTTACCAACTTTATAAAAAATCTTATTATTTTCTAAGTTATGTCCATTTATACATATTACACCTACATTCCCGTCGTGGTACAGCATCATCATATATTATAGTAACATTAGCATCTGGTGATACAATATCTTTCCAATTGATGGTGTCTGCGAAACAAAGCTGATTGTTCTTTGCAATTTGTACATTTCCTCGAATTATTTCTATGGAAAGATTAAACAATATTTAGCATGATGCGTAATAATATAAATAAATCACAGCTAATAGAATGCATGTTATGATTAAAAAATATTTAATAATTAAAAATAGGCTTTATTATACAAATAATTGATTCTTTGTTTTTGGTTTCTTTGTTATTTATGTAATATTTTCTTAGAATGTGTGTAATTAATATAAATAAATCACAACTTATAATAGAATGCATGTTATGATTAAAAAATATTTAATAATTAAAAATAGGTTTAATAATACAAATAATTGATTCTTTTTTTTTGTTTCTTTGTTATTTATGTAATATTTTCTTAGAATATGCATAATAATATATAAATCACTAATAATTGAATGCATGTTATGATTAATAAATATTTTATAATTAATATAATGTACTATCTAGGATTTATTTATGCCTGTGTACAGTTGTTATTTTATAAAGCATGCAATATTTTGGAATTTGGGATAGCAAAATTGCCAACAGTCTATAGAAATCTATAGCTAAAACCTCCATATTTGTTGTATGGTGCAATTATGTTCTTTATGTTGCTTATATAATAATTTTCAGTGAATTTCATATTTATGTTATATGTAATGATAGTTACATTATATACTACTTCTACTAATTAATACTTTTAAGTTAAGAAATATCTTAATGAAACTAACGCAAATGGTTAAGTCTAAAAAAATTCATATAAATTGCTACATAATTAAAAACTGTGTAAAAAAAATTTACCTTGAAGTGATTTTAGGTTGAGCTCGCGCAACCCAATTTCTGAATTTCCTTCGAGGTAATTATGACTAATTAAAAGTGCGTTTCCTTCGAAAAGAGTGGTTCCTCGGATAACGCGAAGATTTGGTAACATTAAAGACGGTAGATATGACAACCCAATAAGAACGTATCCCGTCACCTCACGGATGTCTTTTAAAAATGAAAAGTCTTTGTCTATATCTTGCTGGTATGAAATTTCTAGATTTCCTTCTACATATGTACAATTCGAATAGAGTGCCTTGAGTATTGAATATCTTTGATCCGGATTTTGCACCGTCGTAAAACCAGTAGATGTGCCAACGCATGCTGTAAAAAAAGAAAACCAGAAAAATAAGTCTATATGATTACTTTATTTCAGAATAACAAAATTCCATATAAAAGAAAACGAAAAATTCATAGTGCACCTATTACTTTTAATTTACCAATACATATAACAATGAGGACACATTATACTGTACATATGCAGATATGTGTCCATCAAAACCCCCGAAGGAATATCATAAATGGGCCACATAAAAATTGTAACATTCACAAAGTGGTTGCCACACGGTGACAAGACACAGTTCATATATCATATCTAAAATAATTAAACAAAATTGTTGAAAAAATTAACTTTGACACCAAGCCTTAAGGTGATTTATCAATTAAAAAAATCAAAAACCATCTTGAGACAAAAACAAATTTCACACCCTGTGATGTTGCAACAAAGAGATACTTATTATATAGGACACAGTAAATGACTTAACTAATGTAAAATTGACTGAATGAGAATGAATATAACATTAGCCTAATCATAATTCATTCCAAGTTTTCAACTGATAACTGGGACACATCATCATATATAGCTGTAAACAAATACAAGAGAAATGGAAAGTACTCGATCATTTGAAAGTATGCTACAGAATTAATTTGAATAAATGCTGTACAGTAGATTTTTAAGTTTATCAAGTTAATTTAGTATATATAAATAAGTATATTTAAGTTCGCAATAATGACCCAAACTTTTCCTCCAATAGTGATATAACTACATAATTAAAAGTTAAAATGAATAAGTAAAAATGATTGAATTGTAGTATTATTCTAGAAGACGGTTGTAGAAAGAGAATTGAAACGTAAAGACATTCTCAACTTTTGGTATACCACAAACATGACTTTACTATAGAAATATTGTAAATACCACACAAACATTTTTAGTTTAAAGACCCCTTCCCTGCAATTTTGGACGTTTTTTGGAAAATAATACATATATATCACTTTAAAAACTACCTAAGTACCTCGCGGCGATCGACCTCTCGTGGACGGTCTTAGGCCTAGCCTGGCTAGGCTTGGTTTTGTAGGCCTAGCTGGTAAACATCGGTAACGTGCGAACATCGTACGCTAGCTATATACCTAGCCTGACGTTGTATAGTTGCTGCATTAATTGTCTTTCTATTTTTGCCAGACTCCGTTGATACAAATTGGGGAAAACCCGGTATTTTCGCTGAAAAGTTAGGAGTCTTCCATTTGTTTTGGCCTCACGATCGATCGAAAAGTGGGCGAATTACAGGTGAAAAACAAAAATATCAATCCGCGCGCAATGCATTTTGGGATTTATAGCGGGCCGCTATAATTATTAAAATAGACTTATTTTTCACATTTTTAACCGTTTAAAGACGAAAAAAGTTATCGCAATAGGACCATATAGTATTATTTTTACATTAAATATAGTTTGTGATCTTAAATTACATCTAAAAAACGTAGGGAATGGGGCTTTAATATTTTGATGTGACCAATCAAAAAGTTTTACAATACAACATAGATAAATTATGTATACATAGGTACAATATGTTTTGTTGATTTCATGGAAATTTTCATACAACCTCTGAATCAATAGAGAGAGCGTTATTTTCAATGCCTTAAAGTGCTACACCATCTGGTAATCAATAGGAAAGCGTGAATTGCTTAAAAAACCATTACGAACTCAAACACGTGGTTGACGATAACAATAATACAGATAGATGACTTTCAATGCAAATTTCACCATCAGAAGTCGTAAGATATGATAAATTATCCATGATTAATTATAATCTATGATTAATCTATGGATTACAGAGAATAGTAACATCAACAGGGCAGGATTATATCGCAGATATGTCTTGAAAAACAATGCAAATGTTTTTTAGTAATCTCAAGAAGCTCATTGATTTTTTTTATAGATGCATCAACAGTATTAATTGATATTATTCCCGAAGGAATCAGCAAGTGTTGAAATCTTGCAGGTGTACTGGCAGAATATGATGTGAACATTTTCTTTTCACCATTTCCGTCTGGCTTTATTTTCTTTAAAGTGTAAACCACTTAGCCCATTCTTAAAAGCCCTAATCGCTTATTTTAGTTTTATTTTAGTACCAAGACCTCAAGAACGGACTTTAATGTTTCGAGAGTTTGACTACAGTCACGAAAAGACTTCTGAGCCATGAAAAGAAAAAATCATTCCTTTTTTACCACCTGGTAAGTTTCACAGTACAGAGATTTTTTAGCTAGGTGAAACTGCAATCGATATCAGTTTTACTGATCAAGGGGACTCGATGAAATTATCCAATTATGGCTTAAGTCTTTCACTGAAAATCAGAAATTTTCAGAAAACACTACCAATATTCCTAATAAAATTGTATTGCAATAACACAAGACTTTGTTGATATATTCAAGAGAACATGACAATAACAAAACAGACGGTTTACCTATTTTAAGCAAACAATATAAAAAACATATTCATAACCAGATAAGAACGGTGGCCAAGGCCAGAGGAAACCTGCTAGCAGATCCTGGTTTTGTTTGATTTTGTTTTATTTTAAAGACATTGTTACCTGCCTTTTGTTGGTTAGTGGTAATAAAGTTCTTAGTACAGGTAAAACACTTAGGCTGGTGGTTACCCACTTTTTACAAGATTATAATATTATGCACAGCATTATGATCAATATCATAATGGGGTCATAGGTCTATAGTTAAAAGCAAAAGTATCAAAAAGTACAGTCGCCATTGAAACCTCATTGAAATATGATTTTAGTGGTTGATTTATTTTTAATTAATTATAAATCGATCTATTGGATTATGATTAACTAACTGCAGTAAACAAGGATCATCATTATGTGGCAGAAATGTGGCAGAAATCCACAAGTGGTGAGTATGGCAGAAATAATAACTAATTCCGCCATATGTTGAATACTTTCAAACATTTCAGTAGTTTCAATTCAACTTTATCATTATTTGTGAACAAAATACTCATCTATAGGCCCATTCACCTGGAGTTCTCACTCTTCCTTTTTGTCTATAGGAACCAAAGATAACCTCTATACTGGTCTTGCATAAGTATTTACTTTCTTACTAAATTACCAAATTAACCCCTACTAAAAATTGTGTACATATATTTTCATAACTGTGTATACATAAAACACCAGTTGAAGTCAATTGACTATAGCTCAGTCAGTGAACTGGTAAGTCAACATAGGGCAACGTTTTCAAATGTCCAAGTAAATAGCTGATATAATCCAGTAAATAGACTCGCTCAGGTGATACCATTAGGACATGTTTGAGTACAAGGTTCAAACATCATGTCGATAAATGATGATATATAGTTTGACCTGAAGCCGAAATGTAACTGAAGTTCTTCAAAAAAATATGTTCTTTTTATTAGTTTAAAGCACACACCTAAAATACAGAATAATTATTAGTACATTACAACAAAATTGGCCAGTCTGAAATATATAAAGATGATGGGTACACATATCACAAGCTTTTACCCTCATGTATAAAACCTTTATAAATATACTTTAACTATATTTAATAGATTTATATTTTACAACTTCATCATTATAGAGAGATACACGGAATGTTTAACAAGTAAATGTCTGATGTACAAGGAAATATCTATCAGAAGAAATTGAACAATGTACATTTTTAGGTGTACATGATTCATCTTTGAGGAAACTTTTTCTTTGGCAGATAATATTCATTTGTAAAGAAGGCTAAAGTATTTAAGTCAGTCGATTGACTAGTAGTACCATGGAGGTATTATAAAATGGTAGTACCAAGGATTCTTTCTTTTTAAAGTCAGTTATCTTTAGTAAGATTATAAGAAGGCAACCTTTAATAGCGTGTGATCCACAATTCAGTTTTACACCAATTATAATCTTTACCTGGCTACTGTAAAGTTTTACCTGATATATCAAATTTGTGAAAAAAATACAATATAAAGAGAAGTGAAAGCTTTATTCCCATATCTTTGTTAAGTTTACAACTAACATTTTTTTAGCATTCAGAGTTGCGAGACATTCTAGCGCAATGTTAATTAAATTGTGTGAAGTAGGACATGTTGTATTATAACGTGTGATCAGTGTCACATGATAGTAACTGCAGACACTAGATTATAGCGTTTGGACAGTTCGGGTCACAGCAAAGTAGTGGACATTCAGTGACCCAGCACAATTCTATCATTATTATAATATATCTATATAGCGCCTTACACAATAAAGATCATCTGAAAATGCTACATGAACAAGATATATATTTCCAATTAACATCATGTCCAATTTACTAAAGGGTACTTGGTAATGAATGTGTGTAACATACGCCATGAAAGTCTAAAACCATGAAGCAGCAAATCAATGGCTATGTTTAATTAACGAGCCTCTGCCTTAACGCTCAACTATTCCCATGCTTGAAAGTTTTCGAAGGGACTATAATAAATCTGTTTAAGTACTATTGTTAATTAATATTGATTCTACTGTCTAAAATATTGAGTAGTCACTGTTTTTGGACATGGATAAAACTATAGTACCATTTCACAGGATCTGATCATCCCACGAACAAACATGTTAATCACCAAACTAACAACGGTCGCACTACTTTATAATTGAAGTAACAACAAAAACAGCTTTTAGATCACTTTAAAAAGTGCAGTAATCAATATAAATGGCTGTTGGCATATAAGTAATAATAATAAATAAAATATTAACAAAAGCACAAAATATTAAAGATATTTAAAGCACATATCAGTCATCCTGGAGCCATTGTTGGTTCACCTTTCCCAACCTCATTGAGGACGTCTTCCACTTTTTTTGTTATTTAAACATGTCCTTTAAAGTGGCCTATAGCCAATAGCTGAGTTAAATCAGGTCCTGATACAGATTAAAAAGATAATCTACTCTGAGGATTAAACAGATGATCTCCTGTGTCTGGTTAATGCTCCTCTATCTTGTTAAATATGTTTCATAGTCACCAAGGTGTAGCTTTTGTTTTGCTTTTTTTTTCAAATACTAAAAAGTAAGAAAAATAACAAAAAATCTACTATACTCTCTACCCAATTTAATCTCTATATTTGGTTATACTGCAACAGTGCATTCTGTTTTTTATACCCACCAATTCAATTTCTTTTCAGTAGGGCCTAGAAAAGCGTCTCAGTTATAGAGTACTGTAGGCATGTAAATTACAGTTTGGATCTGGTAGAATTTATGAGCATGTTAGTTTGTTGGTTGTGAATTGAATATAATAAAAAAAATTAGGGCTTAATCATTAGCCTATTTTTGAAAAGACATAAAATACAAATTGGACATTTCATTAGAATGAAAATGTTTTTATATTCTACACTTAATCATATTCTCTAAACATATCTCTTATGACCATGATTGTTGTCTGACTTTAACAATGAACACTTGATAGACAAATTAAGTACCGCCAGTACATGAACAAAGACATAACATTCATATCATTGTAGGCCTACAATATAAATATCTATTGTTGCGGTGGCAACAGACTACAGGGTGTGTGGCGGCAACTGTCTACTTGTTTGCAGCTTTGCTCATTTTTATTAATATAATATTTAAAAACATGGTTAATTTATTTCTTAAAGGATATAACATACTTAATCACCTTAAACATATCATAACCTTTTTTTAATTTTGATTGAATTTTTATTGGATAGGATAGACAGATGCCTTTTTCACTCGAGATCCTGTTAAATCTGTTCCGGCGAGCTCTAATGTGGTAGTTAAGTGTTGGAGAAATAGTTCTTCTGCATCATCTTTATTCTTGGTTATTTTTATGGATCGCTTTTGTGTGAAAAGCGCTTATAGAAACACTGTATTAAGCGCTATAAAAGACAACCATTATAATTATTTTACTTTATGATTTAATGGTTAAACATTCTTTGCCATTAGTTTAGTATTTTGTGATGGAAAAGGTCTCAACTGAGGACCCAAAATTTGTTTGGCAGGTGGTCTTCCAATTTTATCATAATAATCTATTTAACAATCACATTAAAAAAAATTTGAACTTTATAAAATTGTAATTTCGGTTTTATCTGCTGTTTGTATCTATCTATTCGCAGTTTTCGAAGAACTATGCTCTTATGCCGAGTGCGGAGTTTGACATTGAGTACACAACTTATTGTTAATTGTAAAAAGCCTCTTATTTATTAACACAGCTGGTTCTTGAGGTAAACTAAAATTCATTAACATAAGTGAACCTTAATCAATATCTAACACGAGTATTTGGTAATTTAAGGAGCATGTGATTAATGTACTGAATCAAAGTGATTAAAATTATTATTACAACTTGTGGTGATTCTTATAAAAATTGATCATATGAAATTATTTTAAATTATACAAACAAATTGGGGTGAGCCATTCCAAGGGGAGCCGTGGTGTTGGTAGAAGCTTGCTGATTTATGTGGATAAATTGGCATGGCCATATCCATTTTAAAGAGGTCTGTAGCGATGGTAAAAGATTTCGGATTCTCTTAGGGCCTGTTTCTGCTGCATTAAAAAAAACGGTTAAAAACGCTGTGAATAAATTAACTCCATTTTCTTAGGAGCAGAAACATGACAATTTTGTGGTAACCGGTTAAAAGGCAGAGCAAAATATGGTTTTACGCCATTTAACCAGTTATCGCTGAGCAATTTTTAGCTGCAAGAAGTAACGATTATTTGATGGACAGCTGCTGACTTTAAACTACACTGCAATAACGTTTAAATTAACCGCCAGGACCAATTGCATTTTGGGTAATTCTACCAATTTTTGTCAACGACCACACACTGATTTAAACGGTTATTTTTGAGCAAATGCAGTCAATATAGAAATTACATTTCTGAAATAATTGGTTTATTCGGCAGACCCTTAATAAACTTGCATTGTTCTAAGAAAGAGGGGAGGTACTGGAACTCAAAATGATAAGATTTACATGATAAGATCAATAAGATTTTTTATACACACTATATAGCCCAATAAGAATATTAATACACCTTCAGTTGGTACACAAACTCTTATTCAACAAGAACATAATAAAACTTCTTTAAAGCATGATAAAAAAAACTTTACATCGTTACAATTTAGAATACTTAATCCACATTTTCCCCAAGCAGTTTGCAATCAAAGCGTGATCTTTAAAGTCCTAAAAGAAAATGTATTTTCAGTCTGGGGTGAACGATTTCAGGATTGCATTTTTATTGCCTCAAATTAAAGAACCTAATCTTATTTTTCTCTAGAGATTTATACCTGAGTTTAAAGACTATCTGTGGCCCTTTAGTAGCTATCAAATTGCATTGATGCGATTTGTAAAACGGTCTCTAGGCAGCACTAAACAGTACATGTAAAGTTGTATAGTTAGACCTACATTCCAATACTATCATGATGTAGTTTGCCTTTTATAGACACCTACATTGTATGTTAGAAATAGGTTTATCCACTGATCGAACAAGCACAGTGGAGAAATTGCAGTTCTAGCTCAATATGCTTCAAGCATTTGGCCAATTTATAATTTTTAAAATTAAGCTTATTGTAGAATAGCATAAGACGTCTTTACGTATGCATACTTCACACATGTAGTTTAGAATTTAAGAACCTATGAACGTCTGTATGCTCCACTATTCAATAGCTTTCAATTAAAATATGTACCATGTTCTTAATCTTTTCAACAATTTTTGATTAGTTAAAAATTTCTAATATGAATAATGTAATTATATTAATTTTAACAAATTCTCTAGACTATTTAACTTTTACCCTTTGATATTAACCAACAAGAAAAACACATGTTAATAGGCAATTGGAGAGTTGGCAATTCTGTCAAAAAGACATTTTTCATAAATCATATTAAGACACTCCATGCTACTTGAATCAAACAGTTGTGTAAATTACATACTGTAAAAATCATATTATACAATTATTACATCCTGTATTGATGTTGTACTTGTGTTTCATGGGAATTACCTAACTTAACTAAGCAAATACGGTAATTTTTTTGTGGCGGAATTTCCTCCGAAATTGGAATATACTTTCTTTTGTTTTGGTTATTTTCCTATAGGAATTTACAATGTGTAAAAATGTTTTGAATCATTTCCTTTCTTTTGTGATTGTTGGACAGTATATAGCCAACATTTTTGCGCAAAACTAAAAAGATCTTTACATTTTCTAGTCTTTTGTAATTATTAACAATTATATTTTTATTTGTGAACAATAATCTAATTTGATTTTGAGTAAAAGTAAATGTTATATTTGAAATCTTATATTTCTAGTCTTTTGCAATTATAAACTTTGTTAAAAAAACTACCGTACCTCTAATTAATATAAATATAATAATGGTTTAGTTAAAAAATCTTTTGATTATGAATATTATGAATTTGTTTTTGGGTTATACAGTATAAGATGAATTAATAAACCTTTGATACACCTGTATAGAAATAAAAGAAAGTAACAAGTATAGATGTTATCCCTGGCTGTGTTATCGGTCAATCCTTTAAGAATGAAGTATTTGTATCAATTCAACCACTCTCAATTAGTCACACTCTTCTCAGCAGGACACCAAGGATTGACTTTCAACAAAACGTTGCTAACTCGCAGGCTACGAAATCAAAGACTGAAAACTTGCAAAGAAGCTGCCAACTGCATGACATTGATGAAGATTAACCTAGGGTTGCCAGTAGGGTTGCCGGGTCAACAACCGTACAACAGATTAGGCAGTTTTCATTGAAAAAATTAGAAAACGAAAATTATTCATCATTATAAAATATGCATGTCTTTCTGATTCTAATTCATATTTGAAATAAATAAACATTATATTGAGCAAGTGAGAATAAATATGTCTATGTTAATACCATATTCTGTGTATTAGAAATTAATTCATATCTGAATACCTTCATGTGATTTATTATCAGTCTCTTAATATAATGTCAATAATTTATTATGACTAGTCAAAAACAGTTAATTATTTATACTGTAGTACTGTATATTATACAATTACTGAAGTTAAATTTGGAATGAACAATATGAATAAAAAACAACACCTTTTTATATTAAAATAAAGAATGATATTGATTATGCCTTTTTATGTATAAAATATATATGTGCGTATATGACATATATTGATGCAATTATGAGATCATGTTCCAAATATGAGCACTGTTTCAATAATTTGACAGTATTACTTATATATAATTTACACAGTGCTACGCAACACAACATATATACATTGTTTAGGTATTCAATAAAGAATGATATATTAATATTATGCATTTGTTTAAGTATACAAGATGTATGTATATGATGATATATATATTGAATGATGTATCTATTGAAAAAAAAAAGACATATTTAATTCAGTTCTAATTCAAAATTGAACTTATAAACAGGCCGAAACATTGACAAAAAAGTATCATTATAACCTTCACATTTTGTTTGATCAAGAGTAATAGATAACTGCTACTGTATAATACTTCAGGCTATAAAAACTGTATAAAAATCTCAATTTATTATTATTCCTTCACATTGATAAATGTGTCGACTTAATAAGTAATTTTAATGTGTTTTTATGCTTTCATCCGTGAGTAAACTGAATACAAATCTAGGGTAGCCTAAAGGTAAAGACTACAGGGGCCTACTTCAAATGTATAGATTTCAAGAATACGTTATAATTCAATGCTAGCTAGGAGGTGAGCACCTTAATATCACTTTCATGAGAAAAATTGAAACAATTTCTTGTATGGATAAACATTTTGAAAGAGTAGGGGTTTTATTAATATTTATAAAAAAATAATAGTCTATAATATTACTAATGCATCAGCTGTTTGTCAGTATTGGTTTGTTATCTTTCAAAGACAACATCAAATAATCTATTTATGTTTTTTTCACAAAGAATTAACTACTCTAATAATGTTTTGGTTATATGATTATTTGTTTATTTTATTTATTTTTTTTATTAAACCTTATTTAGTGAGGGTGACCCTAAACAGCATATCAAGGGGCCCTCAGATTATTATTCTAAGTAATGTTTTATTGGAGGAGGTGCTGCATCTGCATTGGTATAATTAATACATTATTCAGCTTAAACATCTTTTGAAACTAACTTCCAAGACACCGTGGGCCGTTTCGGTTGCAAGGTAAACCCGTGAACTCACAATGAACCTGGAAATTACTTATACCACGCACGGTTGAAAATCTACTGATTAAATCAGAAATTTTGTTTTAAAACCCTTTATAATATCTTCCTAAGATATAAATATGGAACAATATCGTAATAGTTAGAACTAATGTTATCAAATCTACGTTTTGCGGTACATCTGAGATATATGAGGTATGTATCCAAGACGGAGATTTATCCCAAAGTTTTTCCATTGTGCTCGCCTATGTCAGAATTAAGCCTTATTTCTAAGAAACAATGATTATTGGTTAAATTGTGTTTGCAAATACATAGTTATTTTTTTTCGATAGTACATGTATCTTCTTTATTGTATCAAACAAACAAAAAAACAAATTAATACAAAAGGTAGCCAAGGTATAGCTGAAGCTAATCAAGCTTGGTACCTTTTATCTTAAAGCCCCATTCCCTACGTTTTTTAGATCTAATTTAAGATCACAAACTACATTTAATGTAAAAATAATACTATATGGTCCTATTGCGATAACTTTTTTCGTCTTTAAACGGTTAAAAATGTGAAAAATAAATCGATTTTAATAATTATAGCGGCCCGCTATAAATCCCAAAATGCATTGCGCGCGGATTGATATTGTTGTTTTTCACCTGTAATTCGCCCACTTTTCGATCGATCGTGAAGCCAAAACAAATGGAAGACTCCTAACTTTTCAGCGAAAATACCGGGTTTTCCCCAATTTGTATCAACGGAGTCTGGCAAAAATAGAAAGACAATTAATGCAGCAACTATACGTCAGGCTAGGTATATAGCTAGCGTACGATGTTCGTACGTTACCGATGTTTACCAGCTAGGCCTACAAAACTAAGCCTAGCTAGGCTAGGCCTGAGACCGTCCACGAGAGGTCGATCGCCGCGAGCTACTTAGGTAGTGCATTGTTTCTCACTTTTTATCATAATTTACCATAAAACGTACATTTAAGACAAGGAATGACATGGTTTAATGTTTTTAAAGTGATATATATGTATTATTTTCCAAAAAACGTCCAAAATTGCAGGGAAGGGGTCTTTAACTAACTTAAGCTACAAAATTAACAAATAAATAACAGAACTTAAAAGAAAATAAAAATTTGATAACGTCATATGTGCTACTCTATTTAAATAAAAACATATTAAATAACAAAATTGTAGTCTGTATACGTAGAAGATGAAATGAAACAATTATAAGTTTTCAGATGCCTTTAAAGGAAGAATATTGGTTAAATTGTGTTTGTATATGCAGTACTTGCTCTATTTACAAAAGAAAAACATATAAAAAATACCTATAAATATACTACTCAAGGAAATAAATGAAATTCGAGAGAAATTATCAATAGTACAAATGAAAGAATTGTAGGCAGTTCATGGAAGAATGTATTTCATCGGGTGTGCCTACGTTTAAATGTTGATCATGTTATCCTCTACAGCAGTGACCTTTTAATTTTCTGTAAACAAAAATCCCTATAAATAAATTGTAGTCTTTAAGTATACATAGAAGTTGAAATGAAAAAAAATATTCTCGTTTTGCTTATGTACCATCTAGGTCGTGCCCACAAATACATAGTATAATTTCACCATAAAAAAACTGGCAATATCAATTGTATGTACCGCAGGACAATAATACATGTCGTATACAGGAATGAAAAATAGACACGGTGATTTTTGTAGTCAACTAAAATTAGCACCCTGGGTATTACTTCCGAAAGAGAAAGTCACAAAATGAGTCAAAATGTTTGAGTCAAATTTAATCAAACCCAATTTGTGTTTTGCATGTAACATTAGGGTTGAGGGATGGGGAAAAGGATGGATGCAAAGTAGAACAATTTTTTTATGTATTCTTTATTCGTTCAGTCACAAAATATATATTTGTCCTCACTGAGGACAAATATTAATACAAAAATACAAAATAAATATTAATTGTTTTCATGTTTTACAAATGATATACCACTAAACACAGAAAAACATTGCGATTTAATACTTTGTTGAAACTGTGAAATTACTTCCAAAAGAGAAATGTTTGAGTCAAATTTACACAAATAGTCGATTGAAATAGTAAAGTATACACCACTACAACGTTTATATTTTTGTAATTAAAGGATTAATAAAATGTAGTTTTAATTTTTAAATTGTCAATAACTAATTATCTAACTCAATTTAAATAGCAAACAGGGTTACATCAGGTGGTTAAATTCAGTACCGAAATTACGAACCAACTTAATATACCATCGAGTAAACATTCTAGTAGTAATACGCGATTTACTGAATTCTGCCCTTACGTAAATTGATACAGGTATATACTATAGACACCAGTAGTCAACCTTAATATAATTATGAATGATTGTTGAATCTTCAAATATTGACACTAGTATCAAATCACCACTATTTCTAGTCAGGCATAATGACAAGTTAATTTATGCTTATTACTACACAGAGGTGAGTGTAGTTTACACACTGATTAAATACATAGCTGTAGGTTGTACAAGTTGCTATCTAAAGCACTAACATTATAACATGCTTTGATATAAATAAGCAACTGTCTTCCTTTCAAACTTAAGTATCATAATCATCAGTTTTGTATCCATAAGAAATCATTGTTTAGGTCACGTATGTCTATTGCCCTTTTGCTAGCTGTAAAAATGTATGCAATAAAATTGAATTGATGATTTTGTAATTACAATATAATTGATTAATTTTCAATAAAAATTAAATGTTGCTAAATATATTATTTATATGAAAGGCAGTAAAGAAATTGGACATGTCTGTAAAAAAACTAAAACCATGTTTTTAAAATCAGCAATTCAAATTACTTTTGTCTGGATATTATTAGGATTTAACGTCATTAATGCATGTCCTATAAAAGTGGAAGTGAAATGATGTAATTCTTCTTTAAAACATCTCAGCAGAATGTGGCACACAAGACGTGTGGCTCCTGCCAATGACGCAAGCAAACTTAGCGCAGGCGTTTGCTAGTGAACAGTACATATTATGTGTTTATGGTTACGCAAAAGCCTTAAGGATGACATTTTTCATGTCTAATTTGTAAAGATATTCATTAACCAGGCAATATTTTGACTGAATCCAGTTATGTATCATAATATCTTATATGTCCGCTGTTTATACTTGTTGAATTAAAAAAAAAATGCTAATTTAGCGTCGGGGAAATCAAATAATCAACAAATACATCAATTCAATGACTACTACTTAATGGGAGTCATGACCGCTATCCAAACAAAAAAGAAATAGCAATTACTTAATTCACAGTTAATCTTCTTCAGTTATTTTTGTTACGTAAGTTATTATCGCCTAGCAACAAGGAGCTTATATAAACGCTTTGACATACAGCATTCCTTCTGCTGTTTTCCGTTGCAGATTTCCATCTCATTATATTAATGTTTTTAATACAATTTTAAAGCCATGTTATGATGTCATTTAGATGATGAATAGATTATTAATACATAAGAATGAATGAAAAGTAAAAGACGATTCAGTGTTTACGTAGGTACTTATCACAACATCTATGTATGTTAAGACTCCATGATTGCCTCCCAACTTATTAATGGCATTAGATTGTCTTAATGTAATAATGTTTATCATGTCAAAGAATACTTTACAAGGCAAGGATACCAGCAGAAAACGTAAGATCATGGTTTCTGTACAGCAGACATTTCTAAACTAAGCAGAACTAATTGTCCTAAGTCACTCCTTAAAGAATAGTGGCATGAGGAGTGAAAGAGGAGGCAATGAAAGAAATGGAAGATACATATCAAGAAATCCTGGAACTTTCACAGATGGAAGTAGTCAATAGTTGAAAGTTTGAATGTTATTTTCTGTGGCTGTATTTACAATTCATATCAAAGCTAGGGACACCTCCACAATTTAAAACTCACTTAAGTGAACTTTTTAATTATGTATTGACTAATATTTTACTTAAGTGAATAAAACAACTGCTTCAATGTTACAGTAAAGTTTTAAAGTCAAAATCAATTATAAGATCATAAAAAAAGGCTTACTTTTAAATGAAATTCTTAATGATATGTATTGACTTTAATATTTCACTTAAGTGTGTTTGGTGAATACAACCAATGCTCTCTAATGTTAAAAATGTGAAGCTTTACAGTTCGGTTGAAGGTGTTTAAAATATGCTTGAAATAAATGTTTATAAGGCGATTTAGATATATAAAATATTAACAAAATACATTAAGATAACCAAAGAAAGCCTATGGCAAACTGTTCATTTGTAAAGGTGATATATTATTTAGTAATTTGTAAATGTCATAACCTGACCGAGCATGTAGTAACTGTCTTGCTCTTAAATAGTCAAACAAAACTACTATACTATCTTGTAGAAATATTATCCTTTTCATTATTTCAAAGAATAGTTAATTACCTTTAAAAGTTTAACTAAAAAGAAAAGGTTATTTTCTATGTATCCTATTTTATATTTGGTTTAATATTCACAAACAAACTTGCTATTTAAAATATGCTTGATCAGGACAAACTCATTGTGACATAGGCAGGACTTGAACACTGGTTTGGGGAAGCAAACAGAAGTAATGACAGTGCCACTGCTTTGATCCTTTAATAGTAAATGATCTTTAATACATTTTTTAATGTGAGAAATTATTTTTTACAGCACCACAAAACACATTTAACATGAAATAAATTGTTTTTCTTCTTAGTACACTTTTTTCATATAAATATATATATATATATATTTATTGCCAATTTCATTTTCCATATTCAAGAGGAAATTACAACTATAGATCACAGTTTCCATAACCAGACATTATAGTAATTATCTTACATAATATTATTAGATAATTACCTGAAAACATCGCTGCAGGAACATGTCGGATTGACACAAATATTTGAAAAAGATTTTATCATGTTCTTATTATGGCCAAAATAGGGATGGCATAAATGTAGAACCACTTAATTGGAACACCCATATTAAGGGGACACTTAGTTGAGTCCTGAATTTGTCCCTTAATAGAAGTTCTGCTGTTTCATCCATTAAAGAATCATTCAGCATTTCAAAACTAAAAAAAAAGTTATGGACTATACCATTTGTGGAGAGGGGTTTTTAAATAAAAATTTCTACTTTTCGAGTTACATCTCGCTCTTTGAGGAGAAGTCGGTTTATCCAGGTAAGCTAGGCAAGAAATAGACAGGTAATATCTGTCATAAATACTAGAAATAGAATGATGTTATGTGTTTGATAAGTTCCATAAATTCTGTAGGAGATACTTCCATGATAAGTAGCTGATAAATTGCATAGAAGGTTAAATAGATTTCCGAGTTTTATGCCATCATGTTTTTAGATGATTGTGGCATACTGTACATCTCCCAGTACTCATATTTAACCATTAACACTTAAAATAAAGTTTGATTCCCGCTAGGAAGGACGCAACAAAAGGACATAAGAACAAAACAAGTGATTTGATCGATCAATATGCGGTAGATCATCCAAACTGTCGCTTGTGATTGGTCAACTTACTTGCGTTGCGCTTACGTCGCTGCGTTACGTAAGTGGGAATCAAGCTTAAGGCAAACACCTTTAAACAACCCTATTTAAGTGAAAACTTTTGACTTAAGCAAAATGCTTAGTATTTAAATTAAGTAAGTGAACAGGGCCACTGGTTTACACTTATTAAACTAGCTTTAGATGATCGAAGCACAAGTGTAAATGTGGCCAATTTAAAACAGAGAAATATTTACAGGAATAAACTAGGTAATCTATGTGATTACATCTTCATATTCCATCCCATTATTTATTGTTTCACTTACATTAAAAACCATTTCAGATTTTTTTTAAAGTACATCTAAACGTACGTTATCGTTTTGAGAGTGGATTTCCGTGACTGTGTTAATGATAATTAAAACAAGGTGATTACATTGCTCTCATGCTCCAATTACCTCAGAAAGATTTATTGACATGTTTGATGGATCATGTTAGCGAATAAATGACAAATGGTCAATATGGTTGACTCTCGTTGTTAATACTAAAACAAAGTTAATCATTGCGATATTATGTACACTGATTATTAATTATGGATATTGGTATAACCAGACAGAATGCACTTTGACTATATTAAATTTAATAGGTGCCGTAATCATTGATAGGCCGTCAAAAGGGGTTCCAAAATGGATGAGGAAGATTTAATAACTGGATAATAGAGAATAATAACCATATCTTATTGATTTAAGAAAAAAATAGTAGAGTTTATAATAAATTTTTCTTATCATAATAATAATGATAATGACTAATAATTCTTGGTACTAGAAATAATAATGATGATTATGGACTTAATGGAGATAAAAACTTTTAATCTTGAAGGATATTGAAATCACCTGTTGCCTAAACATTATAAAGTAAATACAATCATGATGAGAAGACGATAATATAACAGATATTACAACATTTTAAATAGAATGCTTAAAACAATACAGGAAATAAAATCTTTCAGTTTAGATACAAATCAAACAACAAAATTAAAGGTCATTAAGATTGGACCAATATTTAGAGCATTGAAAATACAGGGCTTGCATATATTATTAATATTTTGTTTTTTATTTTATTTAAATTCACACTCAACAACGGGAAGCCTGCCAGTTACAGAATGAAATATAATAGAAGTACTTTAGTATATCTTTAACTAAAATGTTACCATAACAAAATATGTAGGCCTACTATAAAATTAAAATATAAAACTGATAATAGATAAAACTTTTTACCAAAAATGCAGTTTTAATAATTTATATTTCTTGAACTTGATATATTATGACATTACATCATATCTTATAAAAAGTTATCTGAAACTGTATAAAGTAGATTTATAACATTTAAGAGGATAAAAATGATTTTGATTTATTGATATGATATATTAATAACATATTAATAATTCTTCTTTGAAAATATTTAAAAGAAATGTAGTTTCAGTTATTCCCAGATGGAATTACCTGCCTTATATCATTTTATATCTAACATGTTGAGGACATTCCTCCACAAAATGACTATAGTCAATACATTCATTTTAAGAAGCTATAGATATTTTTCAGTTTTAATCCTCGTGTAAAATATGTCATCCAACTTAAAATTAGCTTAAAACCTATATGCATATTATATTTCTTTAAATCCAGCTTTTCCACATGGTGTTTAGGTTGGTGTAATAAATAAATAATATATAACGAAGTTTGATAAAAATGAGAAATAACTAAGAACTAAAATTTAGAAATAATTATGGTTAAAATATCCTAAGTTATATGTTGAAGTTCATAGGGATTAAATGATAACATCACTAGCGTATCAATAATTTCCTTAGCTTCCTAGAACTGATTTTACTTTCTTGTCCTAATAACTTCTGTGTTGTTCTCTTCACCAACTTTTTGGGGTTATTGAATTGGGCGTGGTCTACTAAATAAGACATTTATCTACTAAATTATGTTTGCAAATTTGTTTGGATGTCATAAATTGTGATTTATTGATCTATATCCCCAGTAATTAAATACATTATTAGTAGTAACCCCCGCCCGGGAGGTAAGCCCCGACGAGTAGGAGGGTCGCTGCGGTGAGCGTTGAAGCGAATCAAACTGCGCATTTTGAATTTTAATTTCTAATCTAAAGTTACTCCGTCTTTAAAATCTGTAATAATAACACGTTTTTAGTCTGAGAAAACAATGTTAGTTAGGATCTAGACTGATCTTAAAAAGGAGAAAATTCAATGGATTTTTAATCTTCTTATAAAACTCTATTCATTATAAGATTATTAAACAGTTCAATGTAACTCCTATTAGTATTATTTCTATACACACAATTAATTCATAGGAAATTATATACGGTATGGACACGCATGTTCTTTAAATCTGCTATACCTAAGAACTTATATAAATACCACTAAAGTATAACAAACCTTTACATTTTATTAATCATAAAAGTGACACCATAGGCAAATATACTATGGTCTACTAACTGTTAAATAATCAATGATTTGCTAAACACGATATCTAATAAAATTTGGTTTATTTTCTTTTTTATAAAACCAATTTTATGATTGATTCGTTTTATTGGAGGATAAAGTTAGATAAATGTAAAAGCTATAAACTTTTGCAATTATACAAAATGATTGATCAGAGGAAATAGTAAATGACAAGTTAAGCTGTATATACTATTTTATGATCTTGCTACTCGCACAACATCTAACAGAGCGACCTGAAACATGCACTTTTCAAACTAAATTCCTGCACTAAATAATCCTTGATCAATCCTGTATTCTGAACTTTATATAATCCGTAATGATTTATCCTTTCAGAGTATATAAATTTATTAACTCATTATTACTAATTTATGTTTTTATATATTAAATATAATTTAAAACAAAGAAGTTCTGTTTTGGTTGTAAATGTTAGAAGCTTCTTGTCAAATTAAGAAGAATATATTTTGGAATTTAAAAGGGATTGAATATATTTAATACCGAGTGGACATATGATTAATAGAATGGAATCGCTTAGAATAACAACACAATGAAAACAAGACAGACTTGCCGTTGAAACTCGGTACTCTAACAATGATAATGGGCCTTAACACTTAATATAAAAGTAATTACTATGACGTTTAATTAATTATGAATTACACAAGTTCTTTGAACATGTACTGTATGTTTGAAATAAATAGGTCAGATGATCTTTTTATGTAAACGTGCGGAGGAATTTTATCATAAATACAACATTAAATGCATGGTTTATTTGTTATACAAACTTATAAATGTTGACAAATATATATCACATTCATAAAAATTAACTAAGGCCTACTGTATATGTTTTTAGATTCTAACAAATTTATTTTTTAAATGATTTTACTTAATATATCGTAAATTAACATTGCAGATATTCTAATAGGTGATTTAATTTTTTTTGTATGGTCATTTTTTTATTTATTAAAATAATTTTTCCTTTGGTAAATTTTTATATAATGTATACTATGTATCATACTTTTAGAAAATAAATAAACTGTCTAGAATCATTACATAGTAATAATCATCCTTAATATAATAATCAATGATGCAATATACCAACCTAAAAAAGTAGTAATCTTAACTGAAATATATATTTTCAAATATATAAACGCTAAAAAAGAGTGATCAATTTTAAATGGATAAAACACTATTTGCTAAACTAAATTTAGGGTTATATTAAAAAATAATATATTCAGGTTTATTCAGACAAGCTAAATATAAATCAGTATTTTTGTATAAAATAAAATAATAGGTAGGAAAGAATATATAACAAAATTGTGAAAATGCATAGTATTTACACCCCCTTCCACTGTCAACTAATACTGCTAAACACTTCATCCTAACATTAATAATCTTACTTTTATTTGCTCCATGACGTCTAGCAAAGCCATTCAGAAAGCACATTAATAATAGCATGTACAATAAAAAATCCTTCATTTGGCAAAATTATCTGAATAAAACTCTCAATAAAAAAATATATATATATATTCACAACTGGCAAAACTTTTATATCATGGTTGTAACATATAATCGACAACAATTCTAAATCCTGTGCAGCTGAGTCCGTGTTATAGACCACTATGCTATTAAGCTCATATCAACATAGAAATAATACTAGAGTATACTTGGTGAACTTCAACCTCTGGATCGCTCTATAGTTTTCTTAGCTTTAGCACGGCAATCAGATTGCAATCCCTTGTTACACCTACTCTGATTGTCATAGTGCGCAGGCACTCAAGCGTGTAATCCGTACTGTATACACCTGCCTGCTTACTCTATTGATCCTAAATAGGTACTCAACGTTTATTACCCCCAGGCTCCTAACTAACAGGGTCAATTAATTTTAAATATTATACCTAAAGATGTCCATAACATATATTAGGAATAAAATTGCTGATGGCTGTTATAGTTATAAAAGCATTAAAACCGAATAATTCTGTTTTAATGCAAACTAAAATTAATTCACTACATTAGCAACAAATTTCTTTTTTATAGAAAAATTAGCAAAGGTATTTCTTTTAGAATTTGAAATGAAAACAGGTACTGCGTTTGGATCAGGTTTCAAAGTAAAACTGAGAAACACAATATATATTTACCTTAGCCATAAGTATATAGTTTGTTCTTTAAAATAAAACTATTTTGGATGATATAAAACATAAACTTTCGATTTATTTGTTCCGGAAAGATAGATATATAGCAAAATAATTTAGACATTTTAATCTAATGTTTTTAAATAATTTGTTTAATGCTAAGGAAGAATGGATCTTTTTACAAATATCATTGATCAGAGAAATGCAAATTGTTCGAAAGTCCAATGATTATCATGTTGAATTGAACAATCTATGATAACTTTATTGACTTTATCAGGTTATGGACCCTATCCACAATAAAATGATTATAACACTTTATTACAGAATTTTCTACTTAAACTCAATCTAAATATCCTATGGGAATAATACTTACTTTAGGGTATACTTATTTCATGTTAAACATAAAGAATATATTAGTGATAACACAGCAAGGTTAAGGAAAGTCCCCAAGACAGGGGGTCATTTCTACGAAAATTTAATTATATATTTATACAAAAATATATCAAAAATCCTGGCAAACTCTATATAAAAAGTTGTTAAGAATCAATATGATTATTTTATAGCATGTATATTTTGTAAGAACGGTCAGGGTTTTTGTAGATGTAAACTTTTCTCATATTGTTTATTTACCTCGTATTGTCATCAGTAAAATGCCCAACCTTCTAGTCACAATGAAACCACCACCTTTATAAAACCTGAATGGAAAACAGCACTTTGCTTTAATACTTTGATTAATCTAAAAAAAAGCTTCTAAAATATACATACAAATTCCTGGACAAAAGAATTGTAGGTCGTTTAAACAAAAACTTTAAGTGTTTGGGTCAATCAACTGGATCATACCAATAAGTTCAGAACTGGTTTTCCAATTACTATTAAGATTTGAATAAATACATAAATAGATGATGTGATGATATATGTTTAAGTTTTGTGTATTTCATAAGTTTTTTTCTACTGATTCTGTGTTTTTATTTATTACTTTATTTATGTGTTAGATCCACTTGTGATTCTAGTGCCATGACTCTGGTAGTGCCGACAAAGAAAGAAGTAAAAAAAAATAAATGAATGATATAGATGGAGAATACTTTTAAGAAAAAGGGTGTTGTTTTGTTTTTACATATCCATCCACACTCCACATATAACTGTGCAATTACTACTACTTAAGGCTTTATTAACAAACTTTGTTAATCTACTATACTTACAGTATACATTTTCTCATTCTGTTTTGAATTTATCTAATATTAAAACTGATTTAGATATACAGTAGACCCTACTTAGGGAGTCAAAGATGTGTCCCTTAATAGGGATGTCCACTGAATAGGGCACCATAGTATATGTTGTTTATTTCACAGGGAATAGTGTCCTCCTAAACAGGGATGTCCACTGAATGGAGGTTGGCTGTAGTGTTAAAAAACATAATTGTTTATTTCACAGGAAAGTGTCCCCTTAATAGAGGCATCCTATAGAAAGGGCTGTCCCAAAGGAGGGGGTTCTACAATCTTATTATTCTTTAAAACTCCAATAATATAACATTACATTCATTGTAAATGATATATATGAGAAGAAGAAGAATGAAGACAAAATTCTTGAGGTATTTAAAAACAGTAGAATAGATGAGTTGATTAAGACAGCAACAAACATTGCCACAACTGTTATATAACCGCTATAATTTAAACTGATTGCAGCTCAGAAGCAGTAAGAATTTCTATTAATACTTACAACGTTTTAACAATTTATTCTAAAACCTTGCCTCTTGCTTTAATATTGTTTAATATATTGCTACACATTGATAGAATGTATTAACATTATTTTTACATTAAACATTGTTAACGAAGGTCAGAACATAAATGATGATATAAAAGCAATTATGCAATTTTTTCAGATATCTATTTTTAAATGAAATTATAATTTACGTTTATATTTTATTTGTTCAATCTCACAAATATTTATAAACTATTATATAATTGTATACTTAAAGTTATATAATTTTTGTTAATATTTTTGTTGATTATGCCTTTTTAATGTCGCATAATATACAAATGCAAAATGGCCTATTCAAAGTCTGATTTTATTAATCATTATTTTTCATTTTTTTGGGGGACAATGCATCTTTAAATAAATGATAATAATATATATATATATAATTATGATAAAGACCGAGATGGCCAATTGAAAGAAATTCAATTCAATTCAATGAAACTTTTATTATTAACTCATGCTGGGAAAGTTGTTTGTTTGTGTTACAAATATCAATAAAATGTGTTAAAATACACATAAAATTACAAAAGTACAATGATCATCAAACTGCCATATGTGAAAAAAAACTGTTTCTGTCATCTTCAAATGTCTCCGTTTACACACAATTTTACCAGTTAGCCATTAAGTTTATTATTATCCAGGTTAAACTAAACTTGAAATAAAAAACAATACAGTTAGTAGAAACAAACTGCACCTAGAGTTAAATTTAATTTTATTAACTAACAACTCCTACTTGAAATTATAATAACTAAAATTGTATATTTGGTTAAACACATCTATGTTAAAATCCAATAGAAGTAAGATATAGAGAAAACATATTTAATTGATATATAATTTGAACTTATAGTAGGTTTCTTAATTAAGATTTATTCTTTATATATTATTTAAGAGCATGTTTAGCATTGAAGAAAAAAACAATCAGAATATTTTGGATCTGCATTATATCAAGTATTCCACAGCCTTCTATTTTCACAATATATTAATAATTAATCTATCATTTTTTAATGGATGTTGTGTAGTGGGGATAAATGTTATTATGTTGCAAAAAAAAAAACCATTACACACAGGGTCATGATATTTTTGTTTAAAGTTAAAGAATCTCATAAAACCAGAATTTAGAAGGAGTAAGAAAAATAGGATGGGTTGGAGATGGGTGAAGTGGCATATGAAGTCCTCTTCTACACAAATATATCCCTAGCCCTTTTTCTTTTTTCTTTTCTACCTTTCAAAGTGCTCCTTTGTTGTTTTTTAAATGCTAGACTATTTCTCACTTTATGATCATGCAGTAGTGAAGTCAATTGTTTTATTTGTACATGCATTTCAGCTACGTAAATGTTTTACGCTGTTTTCCCATAGAAGCAATTTTTAAAAATTGCACAACATTTAGGCTTTTTTAATGCAAGAAAATTTATGTAAGAAAATTTTTTCATTTTATAATTTTGGAAACATCAAAAGCTAGTTACTAATCACAATAAACAGTGTCAACTGTTTACTTACGTCAACCACTGATCATTTGTGTAATTGATTTCCCTTGGTAAATTTTCATCACATCCAACAATGAGGTTATCCAAATATCTCCAGGCCAAAGGTGACAAAAATTAGTTAAGTCAATAAATTGATAAATCAATACGAGTAATTAACTAGTTCAATACAGTCAACTTTCCCAATAAGCGGACTCTAAAAACTGGAAACGCATCAAAAACCTTTCTTGAGGTCCAAACGCAAATTCATTTTTACCATTAAAAACACATTCGGAAAACAAACAAGTTTATTATACAGTAAAGTATCCCAATACTGGACACCCTCAGGCTGTTTTCTGGAAAAGTATGGTATTGCGATTGTGTATTTAATGGTTAAAAAGAATATTGGACCTTTTGGACTCCAAGAAAAGTGGGGGAGTTTTTTCGGTTTTCAGAGAGTCTGGTATTAGAAGAGTAGACTGTAACATATTTCCTATTAGCCCAAAGGTGTTCGGTATCGAGAGAGTTAACTACATTTATATCATAATTATTTATCAATTTTTGCTTATGGCATGACGTATTGATAACAACAATACACACTCACATTCTAGATTACAAGATATTTTGTGTTCGTTTACTCATAATTTTTTTTTTTTTTTTCAATTCAACTTTTATTTCAGACAATTGTCCATATGGTATAATACATTAATAATAATACACACAAACAATATATAAAGCTTTATTAACATTTACAATATACTAGTGCATGATATTGAGCCAATGTCTGAATATTAACCCAGTAAACCTACTGCAAGATTGGTAGAAACCTGGTTTCTGATCCATTATCTATTTTTACATTGTGTTTTATCAATGCAAATATTAGAACAGCTTTATCCAATACAAGAAATCCTTACACTCTACATTGGCCCTACTTATAACAGTTACTATATTAGTAGGAGAAAAAATATTCCCTCCCCCAATTTTTTTTATTACTAAAAATGCAATAAAATAATAGTAGTTAGTACTCCATTTAAATCTTGGTAGTTAAATTGTGTTTATCACTAAAAATGTAATATAAATTGATAACAAATTGAGACCTAGGGAGCCAAGGTTGACTAAATACAATAAGGTGGTGACCTGTTATTTGTACAATATATGCTATCATTTTGACTAGATAAAAACAGGGGATTATTTAAACACTATAGTTAGTATATGAAAAGATGTTTACGGTTAGAAATAAAAAAAGACTGTATGAATGGCAGTCACCACAGAATTGCCAAGCCTAACGTTGGACAAAAGAAGCGTTGAATCACACCAGAGCTGCTAGAGTAATTAATTTCTTTTCTTCTATATTTTTAACACTACCCTGGATTTTTAGATTATGAATCAAACTGTATTATGGTCTTAAAGTATAAATCATAAAAACCACTATACTACTATTACAGTTAAATTCAACAACAACTATTGTACATTGTTGTTATTCCTTTCTGGTGTACTTTTTTCTGTTATGTTACCCTACTATTCAATAAATGAGTGAATAATGAATGAATTGTATTGTGTCAATAACATTCAAATATTTTTGTATATGTAAAATATATTTGTTTTTATATGGAAAAGTTTAACATTTTCTGAGATGAACTTTAATTTAATTTAAATGATGATTTCTTCCGCTGTCCTTTACAAGTTCTTTAGCACTGGAAACATATCCAACTTGTTATATCAATATATGATTTCCTCTTGTGTCGGTCATTCAACTCTTTTCAGGATCACAGCTTAATTTCCACTTAATTCTTTCTTGTAACTGATGGTTAAAAAAATGACCTGATGGTATATGGCCAAGTTCATTGTCAGCAGCTTATCTATACTGTTGAACATTCAGAATGGGATGGTTAACAGTTTAGGCGGCCAATCAGGAAAAATATAGAAATACTTGAACACTTTTGTGGCAAAATAAGCTTCCTAATTATAAATAACACTACAGTAGGTTTAATATAGAGCAATACAGGTTATGAACCCATTTTGGTTGGAACACTTTACCATACACTAATAATCCACAGCAGTCTGTGCTTATTTACTGTACATAATCACTTTTTAAAACTAGACTGATGCAGGCTTTGAACCCATGCACTTTTAACACTTGACCACCAAGTCACACCATATTAAACATATATAATGTAAACTCTTAACAACAAGTAACAAAACAGGTAAACAGGTAAAAGAGTTCATTTTCTAGTTAATGAGTAATACGTATGGGACCTAGAATTGTTGAAAAGTTTAAAGTAATACGCGAAAAAGGTATGCAAAAACGTTTAAAACGTTCATTGTTAGAAATTTTATCAGTTACTACCAGCAGATTCTAAAAATACGTAAACATCTTAAAAATATGGTAACATAATAATTAATATAAAGAAGGAAATCACACCTGAGCAACAATAATTTGGAAAACAAGGTCTTCCGTTCCATCCTTTTGTTATCTAAAGCCAGTCTGAGCCTCTGTAAGTCATGCTCAAGACATTGTGGTATAGGGAAACCTACAAATTGCAATGGTTTACCCCTAATTGATGTCTCATGACTCTATTATAGTACGTAGGCTTTTTAATAGCTGCACTAAAGATTCCTCTTTCCAAAAGAGGATTAGAAGCCATGCTTGCTCAGCATCATCTCTGTTCTTGACTTTGCAGTATATTTGACATTTAATAACAGAACCTTTATTATTTGTAATTGTAAACAAATTTAACTGATTAACTATCGAATATGGATTAGTGCGATTCTATATTACAAGTTGCTAGGTAACATACAAACACAATTGAAATATTTGATCCTTAATTTAGTAATATGCTATGCCAAGGATTTGGGGATAAGGAATTTGTAACTAAACCGAAATGAATAACAACACACATTAAACTGGTGCAGGATGCTATATAGGTTCATTCAATGCTACTGTGGTACATATTCTAAATAGAATTCACTGCACATTTAAAATGTACTATAGTGTTTTATGCCTACCTATAATATTTGCTTGCCTTTAATTACAATTGGCACATACTTTGCAAACTCATGGAAAAAATCCCCAGGTCAGTACATATGATCCACCTGGGGAGGGCTATTTGATTGCAGGCAGGGTGCAATTACAATCATATGATCCAGGTTAACTAGGTGAAACAATCCCAGGTCAGTACACATATTTATTTAAAGGTATCATAACATATCAGATGATGTAGACTGTTATCATAAATGATTCAAAGTACCCTAATACAAAGATGCCTTTGTTGCCATAACAAGTTATCCCATTCTGTGTATGTACAGTATAAAGAACTGCAAGCCTACAATCCAAATTTCATATGCACATCTACATGCAAATTCACAGAAGCAAATACCTAAGTTACTAAAATTCGGAGTACAGAATACCGTCTGGCTCCAGTAACTAGACAGTGAAAGTGTACACGTGTACATACACAATATCAGAGCCTCACAAAAACTAGATAAACAGATACACACACGTGCCTGTATCCAGGGTAGGACCACACCAAATCCAGGTCAATATTATCCCACACAATTCTATCTGTTATCGCATAATAAAACGTTAAGTGGGGTGTACACTTCATAAAAAAAAGTATAATATAATGAATTCAAATCTTTAAAACTACTGTGAAGCCTTGGGCTAACCCAAATGCGGTGAATTTTTAAAAACAACAATTACTAAAAATAAGATAGTTCAATGTTCATGCATCCAGCATACAAAACCACTCATTTTCAGCGAGATAAATCAGACTATTATATGAAAAATATATTAAAATAATTCAAGCGTGTCAATAGTATTGTTTGGAGGTATCAATGGATAAAGATGGATAAAGATGAACAAGATATGTCCATGTCAATCAAGATGCAGTTAAATTTAAATCAAATTGTCTTGAAAAATAGGTTTTTAAGTTAATATTTTAGGTCCTGTTTCTGATGCGAATCAATTACCAGTTATTAACCATGTGAATAAATTAACTCCAATTTCTTGGGAGCAGAAACCGGATAAATTTTCAGTAACAGCATGAAAATAACGATTAAAAACACTCAATTGATTAGGTATTAGAATGCCATTTAACCAGTTATCGCTATGAAACTTTTAGCTGCAACGCAAAATAATGATTATTTGAATGAATAGTCTGGTCAAAATTGCCTGAATGTGTCACGCATGTAAACTTTACAGTTTTGTTTGATTTTTAAATGAAATTAACAGTATAGTTCCTACCTCTACTTTCTAAATACAACTGTTTTGCATATTTTGCTATTTCAGCAATATTTTGCAGGAAATGAACATTGTCATAATAAGACAAGAAATGTTTAAAAATGCCCCAAGTGCTCGTCTTGAATCAATGGAAAATATTCGTGAAAAGACTTTTGAAACATTAACAGCTTAAAAGTATGTCGCATTGAAAAGTTCAACGACAAAACAAAGAAACAGAATAGTATGGATGCCGTTGCAAACCTAATCATTATTATGTTCATTAGGCAAGCATTCACTTAAATTGTTATTAACTGGTTTAAAGTAATCTTATAATCATGGTGCAAGCTTTAATTCATTATGCATTATTCCTTAAAGACAAAAACCATAGGCTTACGCTAGAACCAACTAAAGCTCTGTCTACAATATCAAACAAGTTTGACAAAAAAACTGTGATGTGCCCAAATATGGTAGTGATATGCTTAAATATGGTAGTGATATGACATCATCATGTCCATATTTGGGCATCACATTTTTTGTCATATAAAGTTTGATAGTGTAGACAGAGCTTGAAAGTACTTAATAGTTGTTGATGTGGTGCTTCAACTACCTCACCCTAGTGGTTAATTGCCCATATGGCCTAGCCACACTAACTTTTAAATAACTCTTAAGTATATGGTAGATTATGGAAAAACAGCCTCGCCCTCTAAAGACGGTCATCATGTGACTGACCGTATTATTAAGTATAATTAGTTAATAATATTTTAATATCTCAGAATTTTGCAGATAATATCTAATATTAATACTATATTATATCATATTGTTATCAAAATGCTACTTAAGTAGTGGTAATTCTTTTGTTGCATATTCATTAATTTCTGAAATAGATACTTTTCTGTCTACAGACAGTTGAATGTTATAAGAATCTGAGTGATAAATAAACTCCTGAAAGCGTTTTTCACAAATTTCATTTTATATAACATGAAGCTAAGCATTCCTTTTGAGTTAATGCATTGTGTTTCGTTCAAGAGGAGGGTTGTATCAATTTGATCTCTGTTGCACATGGATATTGAGGACTTTTTCTAAAGCTGCCATTCAATGAGACTTGCACATGCAACAAAACAACTATAAACACATTTTTAGTATTACATATTTTATATCCTCTTTTACATATATAAACCTATAGCTAGGAAGGTTTGGAAGGTTAGAATGAATCCAATTTTTCCCATTGTGCCCAATTTCAAGGTAGACACCAGCAACATGAGTGATGGTCTGTCCCATGACAAATGTTGTCTCTTTTGGGAAAAAAAGGAAAAATCCAGCTTGTCAAACTAGTTGGTTTACCAACAATTTCACTGCCTAATTCCCCTGGTGGCCCTCTATGATCTGTATCCTCCAATCTTTCATAAGAGAAAACATGCACACTAACACATTATGAAACATAATAAGAAGCAGCATAGTTTCAGAGAGAATAATTTATTCCAATATCTTAATTAAATAATCACATGAAAGGTAGTTTGTACAGAAGTAGTAGTAAGTTACAGATAAAATGTACATTTATAATATATCATTTATTAAACTATTTCTTGTGAATATCATTGAGATATGAAGGATGATACAAGGCTGATAACAAAATATACGCTTTAATAATAATTTGTTGTATATAATTAAAATTACAAAATATGGCATTCTATATTAGTCACAGACCTACATATGAAGTATGGGCCTAATATATTAAACCACTTACACATTACTAAAAGAATTTGAACTGAAAATCAACCTCATATAAACGCCTGTAGCGTATCTTCACCAACGGTTTTCATAATTAAAACTTGATACTAATGGTAACCATACTATTTGTGAACAAATTGCCCTCGTTTCATGAACGAGTGTTAAATGTACTTATGTATGCCGAAACTAATATAGAAATATTCAAAGGCATTACTTCAGAAAAACATATTTTATAATACTGACATATTATTAATATAGATAACTATGAAATATAACGCTTTTTTATAAACTTATTCTGTGAGAAAAAGTCTGTTAAGTACCAATTCAGGGGTGATAAGATAATTGTTAATTTACTTTAAGTTATTTTTTTATAATCATACTTTTTTTTTTGTCTTGTGTGGGTTCGTCCCACTTTTATTATAGTTCTCTGTTATAAATATAATAATATATGTATATATGCACATTTATATATTTCTCGTATTTATAAGGTTGCTAAAAAAATACATATCTTTGAAACAGTATATACATAAGCTAAGATTATTTTGATGTTAAAAAGAAACCTCATTTACATTTTTTAAATACAATTAGTTAAAATATATAGATGGCAATAAAATGAAAAAATTGATTAAAAAAAACATACTTTATGAAAAAGTGGTTATTGTTGTTTTATTTTGTTTGTGTCCATGTCTGGGTAGAGAGGCTATAAACTCAGGGGAGGAACATAATCATGCTTCTTCTTGTGTATCAATAAAAAAGCAAACACGCTGGATATTAGGAAGTTCTTTAACTGTCAAACTATTATCTCAAATCTAATCATCTCATTATTATACGTAGGAAAAGAAAATCAATCAAATACTTCCTCTATTCACTTCTAGTGACCTTTAATATAGGTAATTAATTAAAATAGTTGGTTATATAAGTTGTTATTTCACCTACAATTTCTTAATATAGCAAAGATAGTATAAAACTGATATTCTCGATTTATCTTTATTGATGATAATTGTATAATGGTGAATCCCCTTTGTTTTCAGTGTTTGTCATTGTGAAATATCAGGAAATAAAAGAGAGCTTTACAGTAGATAACAAATACATAATTGCAAAACTGAATTAAATAGAATGAAACAAAACAACTTTATCTTCAGGTATTTTTCAAAGCAAGGACTGCAAAATTGTTTTATTATAGATATAGTGCCCTCTATCTTGAAATTGTTGTATAATAGGGGTGGACTTGGAACAGAATGTATTGGTGATTGCATTACATGCTTTGTTTGGTTTCACCACCAATAACTCAAAAATTCATTCATTTAATCTTTTATTTTGTAATCTCTGGTCCACAGAAAATTAATTACATTTAGATAAAAAAAAATGAGTGACTTAAGTGCAATAAGATTCACACTCATCTCAGGATGCTATTTCACCTGGAGAGCATCTTTGACTCATACAAGACATTGTCTACTATCGTTGAGACTAATACATATCATTTGAATTAAGTCTACCCATCAGGCTATATATTGATTTTCTTTAAAATTCATAAAAAGAAGGAAGTTTACATTCATAAACATGAGGCTGACACTACAATGTCAAGGCCTTTGCAACAACATTCTTAACCCATTATTACTATAAGGTTGCCTATATACAGGCTATTACAGTTTTTTTCAAATTCCAAATGTCCATTTTAAATCAAAAAAGTTGTCTAAATAAGTTCTTGAACTTATATATAATATATTATAATTTTATTTTTAAAGATTTCGTGAATTTAATTATGTAAAAGCTTATATCAAATAGAATCACTTTAAGTCAAATCACATGATGATCATCTAATCAGGTGACTGAGCAACCAACACTAAACAAATCATCTGACCAACAAACCAATTAAGCTTGGTTGATATTTACTTAACAACCAATCAACAACAAGCAACATCTTCATCAACCAATCAATAGAGCAAATGACCAAGGCACTAAACAACCAACCAATAGAAACAACCTAATTCCTACTTCACTGATCTCGGTGATAAAAGTTTTCATAAAATAGAGGGCGGTACACTATTTATACTACATTTCAGGATTATAACTGAGGTTGACTAATACCATGGAGGTATCTAATACTAAGTCAAGGTAACTAACAGTAAGCTACGTATTGTATCAGTACTTAAACAAATTCCAGATAATCACACCAGCTTTTAACTTTTAAAACCCTTTATAATTCCATTTAAACAAAAAAAAGTCTACAAAGCAAAAGGATGTGATTTTCTATTCATGCCTGAGAAGGTAATAATCGTCCCGTTTTTCTTGCTATGAAGGACAGGCTGGCTAGTCATTAAGCCATCAATTAATTTCAACAATGATCAAAAAGATCCTATGCTTTATGCAAGATGAATATATATTGATATAAACTTACGTGACTGTTTGATATCTACATGTGGGCAGGGTTATTAGCATAATTAGTAGTGTATAAGATATCTTGTGTAATCACTGTATAACGGACATGCCATAAAGCCCTCTAATTTTGCGATCTAAATCTCCATAATATTTTGAGTATAATTTTATTTTTATTCAATTTGATAAAGAAAATATATCCTTTATTTTTATTTTAAAATTATAAAAAAACAAACAGTTAGTAGTTACAAAACTAATTATAATATTAATAATAAATTTGGACTTCCTCTATGTACTTCAAATTAAAAGCAACAAGTTTTGAATTAAAAATAAAACAGATATATAGAAAATCAGAAGAAAAGAAGGTAGTGAGTCACAAAAAATATAAATATTATTAATACAGTTTGTCAGTTATTATGGTAATTAATTCACGTTAATAATCTCTTCAAATGAATAAGCTTGTATGATGGTTTGTTAATAGCTTTAATAACTCCTTTATTTATTTATAATAATAATAATAATGAACTAATTCTTTCTTTAATAATTTAAATAATACAAATATCCCAAGAATTATAAACAACACATCACAGAGAAGTTAAAAGTTATACAGTATTAATGATATTACGTATATTTTATTTACACTACAGTGTTTGAATCATAATTATATGAGTCACTAATCACTAGAAAGTATGCTCTAATAAAGTTTTAAACAAACTTTGTGAAGATTTATGACGACTAAAATCATGATAGAGCTTTAATACTTTCTGTTTGTGTAAGTGTGCACTACTTGGTAATAGTGGTTTTTTCTTTATCTAATTTATACACAGACTTAATCCATGCAAACACTGGTTTACAATAGATTACAATAAACTTTTCTGATTGTATTATGATTTTACCACTCACATGGTCAACGAACTCAATAATTGCGTGACATCATCAATATTTTCATTGAAGTAAAAAAAACAGTTATAAGCATAAGTATTTTTTAAATAGACTATTAGATATGATTATATTCTTTTTATTATTTTGGTATATAACATTATGCTGCCAAATAATGTTGTATTTGACAGAAGATATGGATTTTTATAACCTAATGTGTATATACTTTTTAATGTAATAATTTATAATGTTTGTATTTGATTGTGTAGTAAGATAAGTCCATATTTATTTTTTGTTGTTGTTGTACATCTCTTGAGAATTGTGCCTCTGTTATAAAAGAGAAACAATAAAGTTATTATTATTATTATCATTATTATGGATGGGAGTTCCAGAATTTTCCATGAGTGTGCCACAGGTAGACAGACATCAGTGATAACTAGGTTCTTGTTGTATAGGAATACAGCCACATAAATGGTTATTCATCATAAATGAAAGACTATTTTTCAAATAACAAAAACCAAAAGTGATGTCTGTAGCGCATGAGGGCTGGTTACCTGGATAAAATTACAATAGTCTTTTGTTTCTACCACAAATAAAGTTTTACCAACCACACCCACAAATGATAAGATCCAATATATCACTGTATACCATCAGGGAAAGACAGTGATTATACTCGTAGTACTCACAAAATAGATTTTTAGAAAGTTTTATTCCTTATATGATCAAGAAATTTCTTAAGGGGCCTATGAAATTTGGTGGGGATTATGCTTACATCGTAGTGTATGGATTTACCAGTCTTGTGTCGGAATTTTACCTAGATTAAGGGTGGGATTAAATCCGAGCATGGGATTATATATGGTACCTTTTTATTTGTTTACAAAATTATCCATGGTACTATAGTGGTTGAGACAATGAGTGTTAATATTTAGTCTATTTAATAAACTCTCTAACAACTTATAATAAGATGGCGACTCCCATCACAGCGACTCGCCTTTCATCATTGAGGGGGCTATCCACTTAAAGTATACAAATACTACAGTTACCTAAAGTGACCGAACAGTTTACACAATACCCACTGGTAGTGTGATAACTCTGAAAGAGAAGTTTTATGTAACCACCATCATGTTTAATCAGCAAATGTTTTACAACAAGCAAACATCATAATAATGCCTAACACAAACGTATATTCTCAAATATTACACATATAAATTTTTTTTCTGGTACCAAAGCGAAAGTGTGGGGAAAAGTACAACAAACGATATGCTACAAAGATTAAGTTATTTACAACACTATGTAATAAATTCTTTTCTAATTAATTAAATTAAACAATGCAACTTTCTGGTACCAGAAAGGAAACAAATTTTAAATAAATGAAATAAAACAAATGATTATTAAATTTTACATTTTGGGAAGACGCTAAATAAGAGCTTTTCCAACTTTCGTAAGTCCTTGATTGTTCATATTATAATAAATATTAATATTTTTTTTTAAAAAACAGTGTAATTTTAATTTTCAATAGAATAAATGATAAATAGATAAATAGATAAGGTTCTCAATGAAACTATATGCAAAGAAGTAGATATACAATGTAGCAAATTTCCAAAGAATCCTGAACATGGAAAAGTGAGTCACTTTCTCATCAACACAAAAATACTGAAACATTGCTACAAAATGTTTTTCTTCGTAATATATTTATAATTTACAATATGTCAATTATCCCCCGAGTAATGTTTCACGTTCGATTATATTTCAGAGTCTCACGGATCACGAACACAGCCCATTATTACGGTGACGTCAACATAATTACATTTAGTACGCAAAGACATCATTTGTTGCTTTTATAAACTAAACACCCACTATATTTCTGACATGCCATTAACAATTGGTTAGGAGTATTTTAATGAAATCTCAAAATTAAGTAGAAAATTTAGATTTTACAAATGCCAAATGTTAACACAACTTACTTGTAGCTATATTGAAATTGTAGAAGAAAACTCATTTTTAATTGTAAAAATAGTAAAAAACTGTAGAACACCTATTAAGGGGCAACTTCAGGACCTAACAAAGTGTCATTTTAAGACGGGTGTATTCCACTGAATAAAGGATATCCCCATAAAAGGGATATCCCCTAAATAGGGATTCCCCTGTATAAGGGTTGGGTATATTGCACCTTGATCGTTTCGCAGGAAAGTGTCCTCTAAACCTCTGTCTACATTATTAAACTTTATGACAAAAACATGTGATGTGCCCATATATGGACATGATGATGTCATACCACTACCATATTTGGGCACATCACACTTTTTTTGTCAAACTAGTTTGATAGTGTAGACAAAGGTTTAGTTTAAATAAATTGTTAGAATTTCATTTCATTTTTTCATTTCATTTATTTCAATAAATATAAATATAAATATAATAAATATATTTTTGTTTATAAATGACCACATTTCTGGTAAATCGTTGCTCCGAAAAAACTGGATCTTTATCGTTTTTGTTTATTAATTATCCAGTATGCGGATAACTCCTTGTTTTTATTGTATTTGAGATCCTACCACTGGACACCCACAGAATTGTCATTTTTACAGTAATTTGCCTTTGGATATATATTGTATAGGAAATAGTATTGTACTTTATTAGACACAAGTCATGTTTGATGTGGTGCTTATTCAATCAATTATTGAGGATTCAGAGTTCCAATCCATTTCAAAAAAACCTTTTAGTAATAATTATAATTATGAGTATTAATAATAATAATTGTAATAAAAATTCAATTTAGTTCTGCATCACTAGCTGTAGGTGTTCTTTAGTAGATAGTATTTATAATAATTTCAATGAAATAAATACTACACATAATCCTTTAATGAACATAACTGGATTTAACTTAATATCAAATATGGAAATGAATATTTTAAAACATTATTCTCATGGGATAGAAATCATTGTACGTGACAATTTGATATTCTATTTTAAAATTATTAATTTAACAGAAATGATTTCTCTGAACTGCTATTTATTTTTCTATAATAACCGTTGACTTTATTCTCCAGCACTACTATAATTAATACAGGTCTGCTTTTATTTATAGACCACAGTACTGTGCAACACTGTTGAGCTATCATTATATAGCTAAAATTATTTGAAATATAGAATAATCCTACAAAATAATAATTAAACTTGAGTATTAAGTGAACTAAGTAATAAGACTTACTGTCTTGTTGATATAATGGAATTTGTTATTGTTAATAATCAGAAATTATGATAATATGATATTAAATCAAAACATCTATATATACCATCCTCTTTACACACGGGTATAGTAATTGCAATGTATGAGAATAAACAACAAATGACTATCTATCCATACGTCTAGATGTATGTGGTATACACCCTTTTTGAGAACATGCACATTAATATGGACCTGTTTAACTATCATGAAACCATTGTGGTTCAATGGTTATGTTCAAATGTTATGGTTCAATTCATGTTGGGTGCTGCCAAACCTATTTATGGAATAGTATATGGAATTATATACAATTGTATAACATTTTACTAATAAATTAGACCAAAAGAAGTAAATGATGCCCAAAATTAAAATATTAAATATTATATTATAAATATATACTGTACTTGATTGAATTTTATTCAAACCACAATTTAAAGCAATATTCTACTGGACAAAATCATTTTTAGATAAATGTTTTTAACAACAGATGTTTACAGCGTTTGAAACAGTGTTGAGTGGTAATGAGTGTTTAATAACAGACAGCAATAATATTTAAAAGGTAAAGGCATTCGTGAACTAAAAGCATTACAAATCAGAGCCATTGGGATGCAAGCTATCATGATACACATAGACTCTGCAGTATTCCCTATTGTAGAGATGCCATGTCCCTCAAGAGTTTTTTAAATCACTGTTAATGGACTTTGTAGAATTTACTAATACATTGTCTTCAGGGATTTAAAAATCTATGTTATATTTCAAAAACTGAACAAGAGGCTCAAAATCTTTTGTTTTCTGAATCACACAAATCTTACCACATCCCTGTTTTTCAGTAGGTTTTATTTGTAGAAAAAGTTAAAACCTAAAGTAAAGTCTACATCCTGACCTCGTCATTGAAAAGTAACCAATTTGTAATAGCGTGGTGAAGAATTCATCAAGTAGTTTATTTGATTGTGTTAGCTAAATTGGTAATTAATTGATTGAATTTGAATAAAACAAAGATTTATCAATATTGAGTGGTCCAAATAAAACAACCTGAGCATTAATAAAAAGCCCAAAGGGAGACTCATTACTCATTCATGATTGATTTCTTCTGTTACTATGATATATAGAACATGGTCTCATTTCAGTGATTGAAAAGAAAGTACTGTAATTGCAACAAAAATGTTTGATGTACATAATAAAAATAAGCATCTCAATAGGAGTCAATGTATAGTACAAGGGAAGTTTACTGTTCCCTGGATAGTACCATATTAGTGAAATACAATGGCACAACGTAGATGTCTGAGGCCCCTGGTTTTAAGGACCCTCCAATGCTGGAGGCTGTTTCCTTTATGTTTGGGGCCCTGTAATGTCTGAGGTGCCTAGGTTTTGCTAGTGGGCGCGTATAGCCGTTACTCCACCGGTTAAATAGCATATTGAAGTACTGTACCTAGTTTCATTCTTGCCTCTTTTTCCCTCACAATTACTCAGCCATTACTATATTTTTAAAACTATATAATATATATTTATGAGTTAAAAGACGAAAAACGTTGAATAGAAGGCTTTAAACATATAAAATATTATCCTCCTTTAATTAATACAAAACATTCATTTTTATGCACAAATTGTCCTATTCCTGTTCCTATCATGCTATATTCTGGCCTACAATTCATTTTTTTTAAAGCTGTCCACGAAATGATATATGTTGTTGTCATATCATCAAATTAAATGTTTAAGAAATGACCAAAAAAAATGAAAATAGTACATTTCAAGCCAATAGTACAATTAGTTGTGGGCTACAAAAAGTATTAAATTAAATTCATTCAATGTAATCTTCTTATTTATATTCTTCAATATAAATTTCAGTTAGCATGCAAAAGATAAGATAACGATAAATAATAAAGTAAAGGTGTCGTAATTCCCATATCTATATTAATACTCAAGATTATAAGTTTAAACCGAGTATGTTCTTAGTAATAAATTACTAAGTAAACGACACTAAATTTAACAGTGAAAAGGTATATCAAACATTTTGATTCGGTTCTCCTGACACATTTTATTATAAATTGATAGTCACGTAAATTTTGACCTTGACAACGCTCTCAGCAACGTCTAATACCAATAAACAACATAATGAGATTTGACGTCTTCAAATAATATATAGATACTTGTCTGTAATATCCTGAATGCTAGCAAACACATTGACAAATTTAATTACTGGTTTTTTTTTCAAATTTTTGTTATTAATACAACATCATAAAATAAGACTGGAAAAAACCTTGAAATATATAATGAAATGAAAATATTTCCACAATACTTTTACACACAATAAGACTGTGAATACAGGATTTTGAAAGAAAAGGACATGGACTGAGGGAGGTTCTTTTCAAGGGCCTAAAATAGGACCTAAAATGTAAAAATGCTGACTTGAACTTAATGTTCTATAAAAAATATAGGGTGGTGGACTTCCCTCTTAGATTCACCTGTTGTGGTAGATTGGCATAGTACTAAATGAATCTACAGTACTAGATAAGGTGCTACAAATATGAATATGTATTTATTATTATTGCTTTAAGGTTTTCATGCTGAAAATCAATATAATTAATGATATATAAATTAAAGAGAAAACATTAGACAGATATCCAATTAATCAGCAATCAAGAAAAACACTTCTGCTGGTCTTTGAAATAAAAGCAGATAATGTTGGTACAGATTTTCCATTTGTCTATTTATAACAAAGTACTATTTTAAAGAGTTACGCTGGATATATCTTAAATGACTAAGGCTCCACATTAGCTGTGCAGCAATTATGTTCAATCATAGTTAAAAATCAATAATACATTAATATACATAAAGCAGCATGACTTAATAATGTTCTCCAACAATCAATGATAATAGACATTTCACAGTTCGAAAAGTCTGGAAGATGAATTATAACAAGCAACTATTAGTTTCAATAACAAACCGACAAAACATATGGATTGCATGCCAAATTTAGTTTCAGTGAACACCAAGAATGTAGTTTGTATACTGAGATGTACTATTTGATCTGGTTAATTAAACATGCTCTATTAATTAAAGCCACATTGGACAGATTGATAGTTTTAAATATTAAGGTGTCTACTAAGTTATACATCATTGGAAACTATTTTAAATAGAAGTCTTTGGTCAATTCCTTAATTACACAGAAAAAAAAATTTGTATCAATGGAAATTATTAACAAAAACTGGAACAAATTATGGGAAATATCTCACTTTTCAACTCATATTAATATACCCTACCTGTGTTGCAATTACAATACATTATAATTACATTTATTTTATACTTTTTATTCCATAATACTCTACAGCCTAATAAATATCACTTTTCTGTTTGCGTTGAAATATGCTTTTTATATCATACAGACAAAAGAGTGAAACATATTCAGTCCATGTCTGCATGATGTGAAGAGTACCTTTATTGACATGTCTATAGTGGTTAAAGACAGCTAACCTTTAAAACAGTGAAACATAAAAGCAATATCTAGATAAAAATTGATTTTTATACAATTAATTGCATGGATTAATGTCATTAATTAGGAATTTATTTTGACTTTTTAATATATCGCAGGTGCAACTAAAATTATGTACACCCATTTACAAGATGTACTGTAACTCAAGCTGTGAAACCGACTCCATAAAATGAACATTTTTATCAATCATCTTGTAATACACTAGTTTTAATTACAATATGTCAAATGAAGAAATTAATATTGATGATTACTTTAATAATAACTGACAGAAGATGTATGTATATAGTAAAATGACTGTGAACCAACAAAATATGATTTTTTTTTTCTATATGGTTGTTGTTATAAATTGATTTATTAAGTGGTCTTGGAGGCAGTTGTGGATCAAGGATTTTGAAATAAGGGGGGCCTATGACCTAAAAATGGCAAATTTTAGGTGCCAAATTTAACCTCTTCAATGCATGTTCATGTAAATTACTTCTTAAATCTGTAATATCTTTTAACACAAAAAATACAATGTAATATTTTGAAGTACAAGATGTATTCTTCCATATATTTCGCAATTCCAATGAAAAAAACTAATTATATTTTAATGAATATTTATTACGATTTACATTACAATCAGTGATTTCATTTTATTTGATTTATTTCAACACGTCAGACAGGAAAGAATATTATCATGAGTTATGGGATACCTGTTTCTTTTTATGGATATTAAAAAATGTTTTTGTAATATCCAAGATGCATCTCCATTAAAAAGATTACTATCCTCGTATATACGTCACTCAACTCCACGGATCTCTCAGTCTCTAATGAGATTTTCCATTAAAACTATATAAATAATCATACAATTAAGTAAAATAGATTAATCGTTGTCCTATCAATCATGTTGGGAATATAGTGTGACGGTAGTTTAATGCAATTACAAGCGACTGTCGGTACAGACATTCTCAAAGAAAAGATATGAAAAAATTATAGGAGGTGGCTCTAATGACAGAAGGGATGGATGTCTTCGATATCATAAAATGTCAATAATAATCTAGCGCTCAATTTACTAAATATAACATAAAATCTTACAAGAAATGCTCAATGCACTAATAACTGATTCAAACATACAGCATAGCTTGCACAATGTATAATTGTTGCATGGATATCTCCCGGGATAATCTTACAGAGTTACAACGCTTTCACACGTTAATGAAAATGTAATCGCTGTATAAAGGAATCAGTATAAAGGAATCAGTAGAAAGTCTGTATGCTGCATAGTTACCGCTGTGTTACATCAATGTAACATGAAATCACTTTCACATTTGCATACCAAGGTAACAATTTGTTCTAGTATTTTTTTTTTTATATTTAAAAAAATATGAATATGTAATTATATTTAAGTTTTATTTTTAATTCAGCTTTTAAATGTCAATCTTTTTTTTTAAATTTAAAAATAATCAAAGCGTAATTAGAACATAATAAAACAACTTTCAATCTACTTTTGAGATATAACTTGTCATTCTGTGCAATCTAGCCGTCATCAAACACTGTGTGTTAGATATCTGTCTTCTAATTCTTATTGAACCAAATCAAATAAGCAGGTTGACTGGAATTTCAAAAGTACATTGAATGTATAGTTATTTCAGTTGCTCTACTTTCAATTGTATCACATCTAACCATGTACTGTATGTAAAGCCATCATTTCTTTTATGACAATTTAAATTTTGTAAATTAAAGTATGTCACAGTAAGCTAGAGTTATACAAATACATGGATATGCAATACCATACAAATATTATTTATTTAGAATAATTAGGTACCGTTGCTATTCAAATGTTGAACTACCAGGTATGTATTCAATTTTTCCTCCCAAATTTTTCCTTACAGCTTCCTCCTTACAATTTCTTCCTCCCTCTTCACAACTTCCCTCTTCCTAACTTCCTCCTCCCAACTTCCTCTACCAAACTTTATCCTCACAACTTCGTCCTCCCTCCTCCCCCAATTTTCTCCTCACAACAGCCTCCTTTCTCCTCCCCACTCCCTCTTCACAACTTCCTTCTCCCAACTCCCTCTTCACAACTTCCTTCTCCCAACTCCCTCTTCACAACTTCCTTCTCCCAACTCCCTCTTCCCAATGTCCTCCTCCTAACTCATTTTTTTGTTTTATCAACAGCATTGGATGTCTAATACTCTGTATTATTCCAGCTTCATCAAAAGTGGAGCTGTGGCTTGGTGGTTATGATGCTTGGCTACCAATCTAAGGGTCCTGGGTTCAAGTCCTGTCATATGTCAGGGTTTTTTTCTCATGACTCCACTCCCAAAGACTTAATAATAAGTGTTTGTTTATGTAGAGCATCTTGTGTATATGTTTGTCTTGTGAAATTTTAAATAGTTTATCCATCCTGTAATTGGCGGGTTACTCGCTGTTGGATGAGTATGAAATAAAATCGTTAAGAACCAATTGCAACAAACAACAAAGCTTGAAGTGATGGTATCTATTTATAACTTCTGACATTAACATATATTAAAATGAAGCTAGCACATGAATAATACATTTAGAATACCAGACAAAAAACATCCTTCAAGAAACACATTTCTCTGAATAATTTACAGGATACATAATAAAATTAATATATATAATGGCCATTGTTATGAATATCAATAACATTTTATCATCACGTTTCTCAAATTTCTCGATTAGACTCTATAAATAGTTAAATGCTGTTGATCATAAATTATAATAATTCTTCTCTATCTCCTCCTAAAGCATGGGGCAAATACTCCCTATGTTCTGGGGTTTTGAATGCGACACCATAAAGCCATGACACATTTGTTTTTTAGACCAATCTCTTTTAAACGGCCGGATGTTGCTTAGCAATATTTTTGTCACACATTTACAGGTCAAAGATACCAGTCCAAAGGACAGGTAACAGCAAGTACAATTTATTTGTCTGAATGCTTATTTCAGTAATTGGTTATCCGCAACGAAGTTGCAGGATAACCTCTTGTGATTGTACGAAATCATCATCTTTTTTGTCATCTTCTTTCTTTCTGTATGATTTTTGTGTAACGCTTTTCTCTAAAACTTGCAAACATAACATTTTGTTAACTATGTTAACATTTTGACATTCACGTAACGTCGTCAAGCGAAGCTTTTTATGATGTTTACAATTGCGCAACGCGACGTACGCGCGATTTAACGATTTTCTCGTATTTAACATATGTCGAAAACCAAATAACATTTTTAAGTGAAACTTTGCAAAAGTTTAATTTATATCATGCGCTAACTGTCTGTTGAAAAAAAATTGCGTGTTTTACACAAAGTTACGCGCGCACGCGCATTTAAAATTTCAAAATGCGCAAAATTATTTTCTAATCAACTTTCTACGCGTTTCATGTCGTTTTAAGCATGTAAAAAATTCCCACGCGTGCGCACATTTTTACGTGTGCGGTGCGCACGTAGCATTGAAAACGTATTTTTTTCGCGTGATTTATGTTTTTCCAGCTTTTTCTAGTAATTTTACCAAATTTTAAACAATTTCGACTTAAAGATACGTCATACGAGCACGTCCAATTGGACAATTTGCGCGCGTTTTTTATGAAAAGGTTAAAAAATTCGTTTAAAATATGCCTTTTTTTAAACAGTCGTAATTTCTAAACTAGACGGTCAAATTTTTGTGGATGACATATTCTGGAAGTAGATGAGTTTTAGATATCGAATCAGATATTAATATGGCTAACCGGACATTGTGACGTCATCGTATGGCCACGCGAACATAAAATTTAGGATTTTTGTATCTTTTGTCATAGCTCATCACATTGAATAGAGCGCATCTCCACTTATCCGTTTTCCATTTTAACCCCGATTTTGATATTGTCTAGGTCAATCAAGTGTCTTTCGCATGAGTTAAAAATATTTTAATTTTTTTGACGTCATCATGCCTAAAAATTTAAATCACGTGTGGCATTAATTTCATCTTTACAGTAAATTTTAATCTGTTATAGCTCGTAAGAATAAAATTTGATAATCACGATTAAAACTTTTTCTGGAAGCTATTGGATTGTAGATACGAAATTATGTAAAAATGTTGCCAATCGGATGTTGTGACGTCATCATATGGCCAGTTAAATAAAAAAGGTCGTATTTTCATCTTTTGCGTCATAATTCATTACATTTAAAAGAGCGCGCATCAATATTTCACGTATTCAAATTTCTTCTACACGCTAATACGTTGTTGCTGAGATAATTTCCTTTCGGAATTGCTACCTTCGCGTTTCATTTTAAAACCGTCAACATGTTAAAAATTGCAATAAATAGCGGGTCCCGTAATTTCACCTATTCTATGTATGTCACTGTATGTGATATGGATACAGATTATACTGTGTATACTATATATGAATTTAAATAATAAAATTCAGCAATAACAACATATCATATTCTTCAGTTCAGGTCCTAATGCCAACGTGAACACTTTCTTTTGTCCTCAACCTATCCCCTTAATGTTAATGTTGCACCACTTGCGCGGCGGATAACCAAACTCGTCAAAGTGACGAGTTACATGTCTAGTTGAGATTAGATCGGTTTGAACATCTGTTTTTCACATTTTGTTGTGAAATGATAATATTTAACGGCTAGGTGATGCTATAAATGCAAGTAATGCAAATGCAATGTTTTCGTTCTGTAGTTATGTGAAAAGCGTACATTATTATATACAGTTTAAAGGACATCCATAAAAAATGGGAAGAAAATTATTATTGTTAAAATATGTACTTATAAATATTCAACCTCTGCGGGAGGGCGTTTTCATGGTCATAACATTGAGTTATGCTACCATTTCGGGATAAACTGACATAGACCCTTTAAAACATGAAAAAATGTATCACTGCATATATTTTCAACTTCAACAAAACAATACAATACAATTGTTCCTGTACACTGTTCTGATTTTACCAGATTTTTTGGTAAATTTTTAGTTTAAAAAAAAAAAAAAAAGAAGTTGCTTCACGCAAGGCAACAAGTACATTTTTTTCCCTTAATGAAAGTCCGGTCAAACTCAAGTAGGACCATTTCAACAAATTTCTATCATTATTTCTTTACTGTACTATTTTTTGCTGCAATATATATGACATTAGTTGCTCTTACAAGAGCAAACTTGAAATAAATTTATGAACCGGTAATTGACATCTCAAAATTAATGTCTGCATTTTAAAGGATCTTTAGGTTCCCTCTAATTAGTCCACTATTAGGCTAATTGATGCAAGTGGAAGTAAATTTTTATTAGCGGAAATTGATCTTCGTAAGAACGCTTTTAAGTTCTCGTTACTTTGCCGTCTTGTACGGACGGACATTGTTTACGTTTGACTGAGGAGGATACTAATTCATCATTCTATAACCACTGTACGTCAATGTTCAACTTCATCTATTATACTAGAAACAGTCATGGTAAAATTTATATCTATAATAATCACACCCAAAGCATTTATGGCCCTGCTACACCTTGCCGATTTAGCTAGCGTATTCTCAATGTAAGACAAATTTCAGGAATATGCTGATGTATGAAGTACGCTAAACATAAGTTTGGTAGGAGTTAAGTGCACGTTTGAGTATATCTGATACGTCAAGTACGTTATAGAATAAGTATCTGCATGCACACAATTCACCATGTATAACTCTAATACGTTTAAAAACACCTGAACTTATGCTAGCTAAATAAGGTGTGACAGGGCCATTACTGAATTAAAGATATTGACATTGGTAAAAGCATTGCAGGGATTTTCAATACATAACAAAGTATGAAAACAAAGAAATAATAAAAATAAAATTTGAATTCATGATGTAATTATAGGTAGGTATGAATTTATTATTACGAATTAATCTGATTGTCTGCAAATATAAGGATTTGGATATAAAATATCTATAGTACCTACAGTATATCAATTATAACTTTGAAATGTTAATATAATTCAGATTTATGAATAAAATGCTGATATAACTACAAACTTTATGAATTTTTTTTATAAAACTACTTTAATTATGAGAATGAATTGTTATAATAGACTGATATTATTTCATTTATTTTATTTCTTTATTTGTTTTAATCCATAATAAACATTACATAATAAATTACAGTTCATATACATTAGTTTGGCTTTAAAAGTTGGTAAACCACTGTTTGATTAACATTAGCTTTGCCACATATTTATAAATCATAAGTCAACAGTTCTGTACCAATATGTTATCAGATTATTAGATTAACTGCTAAAAAGTGTGATTTATAGTGTTCACTATGAAAAGGTTGTGAAACTATTTTTCAAGCAAATTATATCTATCATGAGTTACATATGGTTGGTTTAAATATTATAAATACTTTTTTTTGGTAAAATATGTTTTGAAATTCAGATTTCAGATAGCTTTACTATTATACTTTAATCTACATGAAATATTTCTAAATTAAACTGAATAAATTATAGTGTATTTTCACCGTAAACGAATTTAAGTATTCAGTGTGATGGAATATTGGACGCTTTTCCAAGTATGCTGTCTGATACTCCATTCTAGAATACAGATTCAAGTATATGATGACGTCATTCAATTTCTCACCATTAATCAATTGACATTAATAAACTCTGATCTTCATATTGATTGAAGCAATCAAGTAACGGACGCTAACTTAATATAAATTAATAGCATTTTTTATAATTTAATGTATAGAAAAGAGCTTGAGTACTTTAGGTATTCCAATAGATATTTCCCTAGTACCCAGAAAAGCAAGCTCTTTTTTAAATACTTTAGTTTAATTTAGGTGTTTTTTTTTCTATTTTAATATTTTAAGCTAAACTTTTTGAATGTTCCTGTATTGTATTTCTTGTGTAAATTGCCTCCTTTTTTATACAGTATATAATTATCATTGGTTTTATACTTTTATACAAATTTTAATATTGAACAAATGTAAATATCTTTGTAATTCAGCTAAGGCTGCGATAATGATATTGAAATAAATGAAATGAAATGAAATGAAATGAAAAAAAATTAGGACTAAATGATGCATGCACTACCCTAGTGTTATTCAGAAAATGTTAAATAAAATTACTCATAACCAAAAAAAAAATATTGTGCACTAAAATGTATAAAAGAGCTTGAGTACTTTAGGAAACCAATAGATATTTTTCTAGTACCCAGAAAAACAAACGTCTTTTTAAATACTTTAGTCTAACTGGGATTAACTGATACATCGTACACCATCCTAGTGTTAAAAAAAATTACACATAATAAAAAACAAACTTTAAATAATAAATATTGTGTACAATTTTGTTTTATTTGACTGAAACTATCACAGTTGTTCAATCTCAGTAAATTAGCATGTTATGCTGTGAATTTTAATCCAAATGAATTCAAACTGGATTTTATTGTTCTACTTAAAATATTTAAAGATATACATAACTGAATTTTCTTTCTAAATGTATATTTTAAAAATCAAAACATTTACCATGCAGGTATTGGCCTACTCAAAGTGAAATTATTTATAAAGCTCTGTCTACACTATCAAAGTGATATGCCCATTTATGGACATGATGATGTCATATCACTACCATATTTGGGAACATCACACTTTTTGTCGAACTAGTTTGATAGTGTAGACAGATATTTAGTAGGTTTTACAATCAAACATTTTCCAAAGTATAGTATATTTTAATTGCCTGCAATGTTTGGACGTAGAGTGTAACTTAAAATGCAGAGAGAAAAAGAAAGGGGGAAAAAGGATAAAAACTTGAACTCCAATCCATGCCAGGTCACTGTAGGTACTTTAAATAAATGGTCATTTTGTTCACAGGTCCACATCCTGGTATTATCAACATCGCCATATAATATAAGATCCTGTAATATATAGCGTTAAAATTTAAACACAGGAAAGAAGTTCCCCTTTGATCTTAGAGTTTGTTTATGTTCCATTATTTAAGGCATCAATAGTATTGTGTATATGTTGACAGTGCCTAATATGCTTTTTCATTGGGTAAAATACAATATTTAAATCTCCAAGGACATATAGTTTGACACCAATCATTTGTTATGTTTCTTGTGCAATGTCTATTCTTCCCCAAGTTTGTTCTAGGCATGGTAAGATGTAATCCAGTTCTCTTTTACAAGATCATCTTCATTCAAGTTCGTTCTGGGCACAGTGGGATGTAATGGTTTTGTTCTCACCCCTTTCACCTTTACAATTTCAAGACCAGTTTAAATTCATTCTGGGCATGGCCGGATGTAATAATAGTTCTTCTAATATCCTACTTTTGCCTTTAAAATGTTGAAACCATCTTTAGTAAGTTCCATCCTGGGTATGGTGGGATGTAATGATACTTCTCTTATCTACCCATAGCCAAGCATTTGCATATCCAACATCTCATGAAGTTCAATACATACTTATTTCAAAATCAGCAATGTTGCATGTATTTTAAAATTTGATCTTGAATGTTTAGGTAATCGTTACATTTTTAAATGTGCTATAATATATATTCAAAAGAATTCTATGTTGATTTTAGCCGGGACCCCATTTGATCCATTTAAATATGCATTGAAATAGAAGCGGAACTCTCCTGAAAATATCAATGCAATTCATTCATTAATTAACCATAATTATTCGTACATACGTAGCCTACAAAAACCCTACATAATCACAACCAATCTTTTTTCAAAGAAATATCATGAATATTCTAAAATCTTAAATTTTACAGTCTAGGAATATTATAATAGTAATTCATATGAGCGATTACTATGTACTTAAGGCACTTAAAAACCCATTTGCCTACTAAAACGTGTCATGGATGGGCTGTTTAATATACAATTGTTAAAAGGGTGCGTATTTGAATGAAACAAAATCAATGTCACTACAGCCACATAAGAGTTTACCTACGTCATATTAAGGCTGACTGACTAACTCTATATTATTATTGTGAAATTCAGTTCCAAAAGTCCTATGTTTACAGAGTTACAAACAGTAAACATCCGGTATATAAGAGATAGGGGAAATAATATATTAGTGTACAATGTAAGTAATACTAGTCTTACATTAAAAGAAAGTAAAATACAGTGTACATTTCCTGAATCGTATATCATAATGGTTCCTTAATCCAGGTGCTTTTTATTGAACCTCATTACCCCATGTTAGTTTTATGTTTCGTTGTGAATTTGATACTAATTTACATATGTACAGTATATAATTTTTCTTTTTTAAATTGAATACCGTAATCATGATCAGACCTAAACGATTTCGTAAAAATTGACTCTGACAAGGGGTGTCCCTTGAATAGGCGTGCTTCAAAGACATTCTACTGTATATTAGACATTGATGAACCAAGCACAGCCATCTTGATTATCGCTTGATTAAAGACAAATTTCAGCAGAATGAATGCAGACAAATAGCTATAGAAAGGAAGCCACAAACTATGTCACATTACTTACATCTTGTTTAACTATTTCTAATGAGGCATACAAAATTTGATCTTCAGCATTTAATTTCATATGCCAATCAGTCAATACCTGAAACATACCAGAAGTACTGACAACCCCTTTTTGGTTTAAATTTAGGTTTCCCTGCTTTGACAAGAATCACAATTAATCAAGAAGACATCAAGTCATACCAAAGCACAACTTTCCCTTTGCCTAGATGAGCTGGAACTTTATTTTGGTGGATACTGTATATACCCATCATTGACACAAATCAGTTAAGAAACTCTTGTTTTTTTCTCAGAGAAAGTAGAAAGTTGGGATACTAAGGGGTGAACACAGTTGAAGATGATGAAAAGAACAAGACTACTCATTTATTTTTTGAACAGGACCATTCTACAATTCTTGTAACCTAACATGTATTATGAAAGAATGGTCTGTGCTAATGTCTATTTTTAGCTTTGTTGCACTATTGATTTCATTGTGTAGTCCATGATTTCGTATTGTTTCCTTGTATATGCCTTAAGATGTCAGCATTACTTTGTTTTTGTTTATAAGTATAGTTCACATATATTAAACTACACATATGTACTGCAAACTTTATATCAACACATAGATATGGATTGTTTCATTTCCGATAAATCATAAAATTAATTCTCTTGAAGCTGCTTTTAAGTATTTAGTCCTAATCTATAAGCAAATATGTAATCTATAATCAATGGAAAACAATGTTTAATTCTAAAATGTCAATGGTCATTTCGAAAAATTATAGTCAATGTTAAATTAAATGTAAATTAGTATTATCTATGTGTAAATGCCAGTCAATAAACTCATTAATACTATTATCTCATTTAGCTAAACTAAACCTAAAATAAATATTTTGCAATGGGATAGAAATACCTATTTCCTAACTATTCAAGGACTCTGGGAAGACTTTAAATTACGAAAAAAGCCACATAATATAAACGTCATGGTGCTCTATGGCTTAGGTAGTTTGAAATCAGGTAATCCTCTGAATAATTCAATTCATCGCACCTGTTCAATTCTTAAGTATAAATCCGGACAGATCCTCCAATGCTGCTCACTTGTTCATCTGTTCTATATGAATGACCTATGACATGTAATAATTTAATTACAATGCAGTATATACTATTAGTTAATATATATCAGATCAAAACTAAGTAATATAATGTTTGTTACCCATTACTATATATTTAAGGGATATACCTAAAATATCGATGTGAGGAATTACCCACACCCAGGACACGCCTAATTAATGAACCGTTTTGGTAGCATGAGAAGAAATATATTTAGAGAAATTAATTATTTCAATAACTCATATATTCCATGTATGAGTATCTCATCTCTATAATATAATACACCATTTTTGATGAACTCATTAGTGGTCTGATTAACACTCAGATTGAACATTTTTATGAGTTACATTTAACATTATTATTATTTCTGTTATAGTAAAGCAAAATTAGACCGATAATTTATCATAAGTGTGACAGTATTATGGTTATTAATAGTATATATGAATACTAATAACTTGGTACCTACTTACTAAGCGCCAGAAGTTCAAGTGTCTTTGCGGTGCCTGATTGATCTATGCAGAACGCTGGATAATGATCTGAAGGACATCTTTATCAAGTAAAAATACTTAATATAATAAAATGAACTTGACGCTAATAAGACACTTGTGGAGTACTCCTAATTAAACGATGCTTTAATTATAATCTTGTTTTAAGGCATATGAAACAAAGTACTTTAATAAACCTATAATGTTTTCTCGTTAAAATATGTAAAATACTGCGGTACTACTGTAAATAATTTTCATACAACTTTCTAATCTATATATTTTTCATTCAAAGCCATGTACCTAAAGATTGAGGTACTCTGTATGAAACAGCCTATAGTACATTAAAATGTTCAATCAAGTATCTAGTGTCTGACTATTTCTATCTGTCATGTCTATATTTTTAAAGTTCAATGTAACAAACAATAACATTTTTTGACATTTTAAAAATGTTGGTAAAACCTACAAACGATTTTTGTGAACTCTCAACTTAAGGAATATTTTTTGGTAAGTTTCACCAAAATTATTTTGGTTTAACACCAAAAAAAAAAATTATCAAAAATTATCATTAGAAACAAGATGAATTTATTTCAACATAATAAAAAAAAAAAACGTAATTGAGGAATAACAACATTTTCTTTAAATATTATACATTTATAACAAGACTTCTTTATAGAGTAGGAATTATTTAATTCTATATTCATTTAGTTCACAAGAATGAATTGAATGTATAATTATTATTCAAATATCTACACCATTGAGCCACGTTTAATTTTGGTCTCGTCAAACTGTCTAGCATACCATCATAAATAGGTCTCAAAGAAATAAACATTAATATTTTGAAATTATTACCTATTATTAATTTAATATATTCATAAAGCAAAGAATGTTTTGGCCGATGTTAAGCTCTGTCTATATGCCCGTATATGGAAATGATGATACTTTTTTTTGCCAAACTAATTTGATAGTGTAGGCAGAGCTTATATTAACCTATATGTGTATTCTTAGAATCTGAAATATGGTAGAACTTCTGAGTTGAATTTAATTACTAAACTAATAGTGTAATGATGATAATGATGTTGATATGGCTACTTGATATCATTTAACTAAACTAGATTCATGAGCGAATTTATGCAAGATCCCAAGATATTATTGGAAGCTGAGCTAAATTGAGACATATTGTTTAATACACGGAGTCACATAAAATTTAATGTCATGACAAATAGTAGTGACTGTAAATATGAAGGGTACATAGTACTTATTAATAAAAAATATAAATCTTTTTCAGTTTTGATGAGAGCATTATTGACACAGTAATATTTTTCAAATATAATTTTGTATTATTTACGCATTATGGTACACTATCCAGCTTCATACTCAACAGTATACCTCAAGCCAAAGGAAATGTTTTTAAATGCAGATATTTGTTTAACTGGGTCATCCATAAATCAGTACAGTATTAGTTTGTTTGTTTGCAATATATTTTATCTTATATTTTTTCCTCACACAAAAAAATCATATCATATTTATTTTTATGAATATCATATTAATATTATTACATTTTTATGTTTTAAATGTGTGTGCAATATAATTTTTTTCGACTGTTTTAACTGTTATTTGTATATATACTTTTACTGTTTATACTGTTCATGTTTTTATGACCTCACCACACTGAACCAGTGCCACCATTTTAAAAGTAAAGTGTCCTAAATAAATTAATAAATATTTTTTTAAGATTAATTAAGATTGTTACATACACAGTCACTATTAAAAAAAAAAAATTTCTTACTAATTTATGAAATTATACGAAAATAACTAACATTAACAATAATATTCAAAACAATTTTCCTCCAAACATATATTACTCAGAAAGGATGGTGATAGTGTACTGTTATATGTAAATAGCTATATATTTAAAAAACCCTTAAAAAAATAAACATCTTTTATTATGCAATTTAAATTTTAATATATAAATATAGTAATTTAACTCTTTTGTTAAGATTATTAATGCTAATAAATTAGTACCTGCACAATGTAAAAATTCATATTTTCATAACTATAGTGATATCAATTATAGGTCCATTGTAAAGACACATCAACAATAATGAACAAAGTGATGAAGACAAAAAATAAAATAGTTGCAGGTACTGTACTTTACTTACTTACTGTACTTAGAAATTAAAGCTTTTTAACCAGGATTCGTCGGGATGGAAGTTTTAATATTAACAAAACAAAATGTATATGACATGCCCAATGTACAAACATAACTATCATTGGTCTATGTTCATTGAAATTAGCACTTCTCTATATAGGTTGCAATGATCTATTGAATCCTAAGAGTATTTAAAGAAACTTTCCCTACATTTTTTCGATATAATTGAAGGTCGCAAGTGGATTTGTGAAAAAATTAATTTTATATGGGCCTATTGAGATAATTGTTTTTGTCTTTAAACGGTATAAATGTGAAAAATAAATCAATTCTATAAATACCAGCATGTAATGCGCACAAATTTGTATGTTCATTTATCTTCTGCATTACACCTACTGTCCATCAATTGTGAAAGCAAGACAACAAAGGGAAGAACTATAATTATTTAGGAAAAATAATGTGCTTTCCCCAATTTGTACCGGTATTAACGGATTCTGGCAAAAACAGAAAGATAATTTATGCAGCAACTTGACAATGGCAATGCTTACTAGCGTATGATGTCTGTACGTTACCGCTGTTTACCAGCTAGGCCTACAAACCTAAGATTAGCTAGGTTTGGCTCCATCCAAAAGAGGACATTCAAGCAAGCTACTAAGTGCATTGTTTTTCTCCGTTTTATCATAATTAATGGTAAAACCTTAAATACAGGGAATGACCTGTTTTTATGTTTTTAAATTAATATTTATGAATTATTTTTACAAAACATCAAAAACTGCAGGAAATTTTTCCTTAAAATGAGCTAGTCAACACGAAAGTGAATCTGAATGCAAAGGGTATTTGAGACACTGGTAAAAAAAACTACCCACAAAGGTCGTGTTTATACAACACCCTAAATTTGAACACGGCTTTAATTTTTAGCGTGTTGTTCGGACCGAGGTCAACCCACCTTAACGTTTGCTGTTATACTAGAAATCACGATACCGTGTTGTACCGGAAGTTTCATCAACACGCAGTGCATGCTAGGATAAAAGGTCAAATCGTTGATCGCTTGAATTGAATTGTTGGCTGGGTTGTCAACAAATCATCGTCGCCTCCTCGCTGCTGTCCGATGTATTCGCGCGGTTTTTAACGTTTTCATTATTGTATTCGTTCACGTTTGCATTGTTGTTTATTTTGTTCTCGGTTCATTTAAATTAATAAAAGTTATTTTAAGGGTTTCATTGTTTCATCTATACACTATGGAAGAAGATGCCATTTTTGCGATGTTATTTTTTATTCTGTTTGGAGTGGGAAACGATAGTCTATAGAGGCCTACTACCACTACGAGTTGGCCCTACCAGGCTAGGCGTAAGACGTGGTAGGAGGATGATTGCTGGCAGCGAAGCAGCAATAAATGGGCCCAATCTTGTTAGACGTCGCATGACATGATTGATATTACGACCTGTTTTAACGAGAGGTCAAAATATACCCTGAGGACACTTCCAACACGGTAACAGCGACCGGGAATCCACCAAATTTTAGGATTCAGCCAAGTAGCCTTTTTTGCAATTAAAATCTCATTACACGGAATCTCTTTGTTGTTATACAACACACTTCTCGTAGGCGTGTAGAATATGCGTGTAATAGCGTGTTGTATAAACGCGCCCAAAGTGTATATTAACAGGAACATACTAAAGATAAAAGACAACACCATCCTTGGTCAATCAATTAACATGACACAAACAACATGTGTCCAATTATACTGGTTTTAGTTTCAATTAATTAGTTAATATGTATCAAGACCAATGTAAAGCACCCTAAAAGATTTATCAGAATGGGTCAAGAATCGCTGATCCTGCTGATGTCATAAAGACATTTACAAATCCATAAAAGGATATTTCTATCCAATTTAAAGCACGTACTCTTGCCTATTAGAGTCTAACAAACAACGTGTCATGGAAATTTTATGCCACCTTTGCTAGAGCAGAGCTAGGTTTTAATACTCTAGACTTGCCCCAAGGTATTGTCTTTTTTATGTTGAGTTGAGCATTTCAATTTTTGTCTAGTTATTCCATCTCCAAGTATTGTATGTATGAAATGCCATGTGTGCCAAATCTTTTGACCAATATAAGTTGATTTGCTGTGTAGAACCTCGAGTAGGTTTAGTACTGGCTCAGAATACATATTAAGCAAAATGCCACTCCAGGCTATTCAACTTATTACTTATATTCTTGTGTTTAGTGTATCAAGCTATGGGAGTGTGATGAAATAAATGTACATTTTTTTATTTGTTATATTGTAATAAAAGCAAATGGCCTAAATATTATGAATATTAACATTCCTAAATGCAAGCCTTGCTCCTAATAAAAATATCTAGAATATTAGAAAACATTTGGTGATGATTTTTGTTGGCAGGTACAGCAGGTAAAGAGAAATCATTTGTCAATTGCTGCCATGAACTAACTATAAAGGTTTACTACTATCAAACCTGTTCAAACAAATCCGTCCAAACAAATTAAATACATAAGCACATTATACATAAAGATACCAAACAACCATACGTATTTGAAACTTTACTAAAATAAATTAAAACATTTTTGTAACAAAATCAGCATGGCATTGAAAATGTAAAACCAAACTGTTGATTGAGAAGAGTGAAATATTAGTGGAAATGTAATGTGTTAAAGCCAAGGTTACAAGTGCTTAATTAGAGAGATAAATGATTCACTCTTAAAATCCTGCAATAATGATGTCAACAAGTATATTCTGCAATACTCTGGTGTTTTAGAAGGATGTTTTAGAATTCAAGGAAAAGCCAAATTTGCATTTCATTTTATTTACAGTATATTTATTTTTTAAATATTAAATAAGTACTGTTGAGACAAATAGAAACAAGTTTTATTAATTATTCATCATTTAGTTTTATTTTATTTCTATTTTCATTATTTTACGCTTCAAAGTAGTTATAATGATTATAATTATTTTACAGTTAAAAACAATGCTGGTATCCATATAAAATGTTCAGATGTGCTTGACAAACTTAAACAGGATTCTGTGTACAAATCAGTTTTGAGACAAGACATTTTCATTGTTATAAATTGTATAAGAAATGTTTTTGAAAAATAGCCAAATTCAGTAAACATTAAAGAAATTATTTTTGGATGTGTACAATTGAAATCAAGTTTAAATCAAAACACTTCTCTATCATTTTAAGGGCCATTCAAATTATCAAATTAAAGCCTACTTAACATAAATAGGAATAAAAAAACTTTTGAGTAGTTAGTAAAGTAGTTTGTTATTTAATTATTATGTATAATACTTTTTATTTTACTGTATTCTCCCAGTTCCAGACACCCTTACACTAGCCCAAATGTCTGGTTTTTCATTACTGTCTTTAATATAGTATGAAGAGGATCTGAGAAATTTGGAAGAAACAAACAAAAAAATCTGATTTTTCAAAAATGTTCAATCAAGGAGTACAGAAAGTACTATTCAAGATTTAAAATATTCACTGATATTGTGTTGTGTCTTTTATAACTTTTCATTGAATAAACTGGATAAAAATTAAACTAATTTAAATATTGTCCTTATTGACACTAATTCCATCTTAATTGGCGTTTAAATATCCAATGTTTACATCTCAGACTATAGCATGAATTACCTAATTGCAGGATAATGTAATGAAATGAAAAAGAGGCTTGAACCAAGGACTTTGCGGATTAGGAGTTAACACCAACCAGCGCCACTGTGCTCATGTTAAGACAGTCTTACACAAGACAGTCACTGGTATCAATTGACCTTTTTATCCTCTCTGATTAAAAAAACAAATTAAATCTAGTATAGTTGCAGTTTTAAACTTCAGTCAGGGGAAAATGACAAAAGGCTTCTTACTTTCTAGGAGATTTATCAGTATAATCTATATTGTTTTGACAACTCTTATAACATGACCACAGTGCTGATTTTGCCATTTTTTCCCTAATGGATGATTTAAAAACTACTAATGTCAGTCAAACATGAGACATTTTGCTGAGACCTAAAATTAAATATTTTTAAATATTTATCAGTTGTTTTGTCTTTGTTGGATAAAATGGAATATAACAATGCATCATTTGATTATTTTCAGCAATAAAATATTCTCATTTTTAAAGTAAACAATCATACAGTATTTATATTATTGTAGACCAGCAGAATTAAGTTGAATATAGTGTATTAGGAGTATTTATTGTTGTTGCTGAAGAAAATATCCAACTGGAATACTGGATGGTAAGCCTACCAAACACCAGAATATTCTTCCTATCTGATATAATCAGAGTATATCAGGATTAATGGTAACAATCTGCAATCGGAGCTGTTTAATTTAGTCATCACTTCTTCATCAGTTGCACACACTGTTGTTAGTGGTACAACCTAAATAAAACAATGAGTAAGACAATGACAGAAAGCATAACAAAATGCAAAATAAACAACAATAAAAGCAAAGTACCTGTGTAAATTATGTTTACAGTACTTAAGAAATGTAGGCATGTACAAAGTTTAATTCGGGGTCAAAACAGAATTTTAGGGGTGAACAGGTATATATGTAATGATAATAAAAAATATATAACATTTTAAAAACCATGTTTTCCTCAGAATTCCATATAACAAGCGTGCTTTGCGACTTCAAAATCATTTAAGCCTTCAGAATTGCATGGAATTTTGTTAAAGATAATAAGTGATGAAAAGCAAGCTGGGAAGAGGATATCTGCATCATTTGCTACATTAGTGAAAGTAATTTTTTTTTCAAGGTTTATTAAGATGGAATGTGATTGAAATGAAGAAAAGATTTTATAAGAAAATTTCCTGGTGTAACAGAGTTAAGTACTAAAGTGGCCTAGTGTACTGCAAAGTGCTTAATTTGTCTAAAAACTAAATGTTTGATAATTGAAAATGATTAGTACGCTTTAAGTTTGTGTACTAATACTGTATGTATCTTTATATTTCAAGTTCAAATTAAGGTCACAATCAAATCTTATGATCACTCTGCATAAAAGTTTTAGAAGCTGTTTCAAAACTATTTAAGAGAAACCTTCCTTTGGAACACCCTAATTCAGGGACACCTAAGAGAAACTGCTCTGTGATTGTGATATGAATGAGGGACACCCTTTATCAAGGGGTATAAAAGTCTCATTTGAGGCAATATAGGAAGTTGACTTGAAAGAGTCGTGAGTTACAACCCTGGCTCTAGGGGCGCGTTTATACAACACGCTATTACACGCATATTCTACACGCCTACGAAAAGTGTGTTGTATAACAACAAAGAGATTCTGTGTAATGAGATTTTAATTGCAAAAAAGGCTACTTGGCTGAATCCTAAAATTTGGTGGATTCCCGGTCGCCGTTACCGTGTTGGAAGTGTCCTCAGGGTATATTTTGACCTCTCGTTAAAACAGGTCGTAATATCAATCATTGCTAACAAGATTGGGCCCATTTATTGCTGCTTCGCTGCCAGCAATCATCCTCCTACCACGTCTTACGCCTAGCCTAGTGGGGCCAACTCGTAGTGGTAGTAGGCCTCTATCGTTTCCAACTCCAAACAGAATAAAAAAAATAACATCGCAAAAATGGCATCTTCTTCCATAGTGTATAGATGAAACAATGAAACCCTTAAAATAACTTTTATTAATTTAAATGAACCGAGAACAAAATAAACAACAATGCAAACATGAACGAATACAATTATAATGAAAATGGTAAAAACCGCGCGAATACATCGGACAGCGAGGAGGCGACGATGATTGTTGACAACTCAGCCAATTCAAGCGCGATCAACGATTTGACCTTTTATCCTAGCATGCACTGCGTGTTGATGAAACTTCCGGTATAACACGGTATCGTGATTTCTAGTATAACAGCAAACGTTAAGGTGGGTTGACCTCGGTCCGAACAACACGCTAAAAATTAAAGCCGTGTTCAAATTTAGGGTGTTGTATAAACACGACCTAGGTCTGGATTGAACCCTGGACCTTGGGATTGGAGGGTAAGCATGTTAACCACCAAACTACAGCTCCACTACTTCACTTCATTTATAGGTCCTATTAAAGTTTTTTTTAATAATCCTACTGTATGCGGAAACAGGATGGTTGTGCTGCTACATCGCAATATCTACTCTTAACACCACATGCTTTGTAAATTAAATAAAAGTTCTAAACCACAGGATTTGTGTTCATTTATTCAGGTCCTATTCATTCATATTTCATTCAACTGTTCATCAGCTTTCAATAGCACAGGCCTTGAATAAAGATTTCAAAAAGGTCTTTTTTTGTTCTGAATAAATAATATATATATCAAACCATTATCCTTGGACTTTATGGAAATTGTACAGAAAGATTTATACACTGTTTATTGAAATATACATGTTTTTTATAAGAAAAATTAGTCATGAATCTGTGTTTATATTTTGGTATTGTAATATGTGCCTTTAAACATGATTAGGCTGTACTGTGACTAGCTAGACAATTTTTATTTAATCATATTTTAACATATTTTTTTCCATATTTTTTTCTGAATTTGTTTCAGCTGGGGTATTTCAAATTATGAGAAAATAAGTTTATAACTGTTAATATTTAAATTTCACTGGATCCAATAAAGTTTCCACTTAATAAAGTGCCCCTTTATATAGTGTCTCCTGAATAGGCCATAATATTACAACATCTTATTTTATTTGTTTCATGGAAAAGTCTCCTAGTCTTAATGAGAATTCCCTTAAATAGGGGATGTCCAAAATGAGGGAGATTGTTAATTGTATTAATAAATCCATTTTATAATATTGATTTTTTAAATCTTTTTTTTTTAAATTGTACGCATTTCAGCCTTTGCTTTTAACTGCTGAATGGATTATGCCTGCTTTAAGTACAATACACAATCTTGATATTATTTCTTAAATCTTTGTGTAAATTGGATAATTGAAGACAGACAATTTTCTCATTAAAATGCGATTAACAGAACCACAGGACAAGTGCTTTACTGAGACCATGTTGACCTTAAGATGAGCAACAACAGACAATGTAACAGTACCTTTAAAATGGCTTACAGATGTATTATCCATATGAACAACTTACAGAACCATTTATACAACTAAAATTAAACTATGTTTACTAGTATATTTTATCCATGAATAAACTTAAGACTATCTAAATAAGATGCATGTGTTGAAAACGAAAAACAAAAAGTTTAGTTTTCTGTTTTATGCCTTGGTTCACATTAAGTAGGCCTACAGTATTGTCAGCCTATGCTCATACTACTTCCTTGGTTCACATTAAAGTACATCTTGAGCCTATATACTCACACTACTTGAATCACATTAAAGTACACTATATTGAGAATATGCTCATACTACTTGGTTCACATTAAAGTACATCTTGAGCCTATGCTCATATTACTTTTTTCACATTAAAGTATACTTATGCTCACACTACTTGAATAACATTAAGATACACTATCTTCAGCCTATGCTCATACTACTTGGTTCATATTAAAGTACACTATTTGCACTTTCTTCTTACCTACTGTACCTAATAGTAGGAAACAAGCTATTCACATAAATATCTTATCATCAACAAAACAGCAAGCATTGCAGACCTATCGTTAAAGTTAAGATCGGAAATACATAATCAAATGTAATACTTGTGTAGCATGTACAAAATATAAACAAACAAGACAATGACGTCCCACTAATGTTATATTCTCTTTTGTCATTTTAACGATGGTTAGGCATCAGGCATATTTCACCAATCTTGACAAATTGGTAAAAAGTAGTGCAAAAAACAATGCAAAACCTCATTTCCTTTTTTACAATAGACCTTTTTTCAGGAAAACATTCATTGACAGTATTTTAACATTTTTTTCAGAACATTTATTCTTATACAAATCACCTATAGTAATACATCGCACTTACAATACAACCTAGAAAAGCATATGAAAAACCAAGTAACAATTTAATTTGCCAATCAACACAAGATGCAGTATGATAAACTAAGTAATTAGAACATTATGGTGTTGCTTTACACGTACCGCACTATAAACACCAGTTGGAATATTGAATGAACATGTCAAAATGTGTATAATTAATCATTTGATACAAAGTGAACAGTACTTTGTGAAACTTTAAACTATTGATTAAAAACAAGGGATCTCATTCATTTTCTTTAACAAAGTGAAGAATAGACTGTGAAATTCATTTTAACTTTTTTTATACAGTAAAATCAGAGTCAGAATGATATATTCAAAAAACGTTTTTCTAATCGATTTCAGTATATATGCAGTCAGATACAATTTATTTCTTTGCAACTGATGTCTATTAGATGTTAGGTTGTTAACACGTTGCAGATACAATTTATTTCTTTGCAACTGATGTCTATTAGATGTTAGGCTGTTAACACGTTGCAGATACAATTTATTTCTTTGCAACTGATGTCTATTAGATGTTAGGTTGTTAACACGTTGCAGATACAATTTATTTCTTTGCAACTGATGTCTATTAGATGTTAGGTTGTTAACACGTTGCAAATACAATTTATTTCTTTGCAACTGATGTCTATTAGATGTTAGGCTGTTAACACATTGCAGATACAATTTATTTCTTTGCAACTGATGTCTATTAGATGTTAGGTTGTTAACACATTGCAGATACAATTTATTTCTTTGCAACTGATGTCTATTAGATGTTAGGTTGTTAACACATTGCAGATACAATTTATTTCTTTGCAACTGATGTCTATTAGATGTTAGGCTGTTAACACATTGCAGATACAATTTATTTCTTTGCAACTGATGTCTATTAGATGTTAGGTTGTTAACACATTGCAGATACAATTTATTTCTTTGCAACTGATGTCTATTAGATGTTAGGTTGTTAACACATTGCAGATACAATTTATTTCTTTGCAACTGATGTCTATTAGATGTTAGGTTGTTAACACATTGCAGATACAATTTATTTCTTTGCAACTGATGTCTATTAGATGTTAGGTTGTTAACACGTTGCAGATACAATTTATTTCTTTGCAACTGATGTCTATTAGATGTTAGGTTGTTAACACATTGCAGATACAATTTATTTCTTTGCAACTGATGTCTATTAGATGTTAGGTTGTTAACACGTTGCAGATACAATTTCTTGTAATATCTTTTATTAGGATAATGCAATCCGTAAATAAGTAACTGGACCTAGTCTGAATGTAAATCACAGATATGTTTCTCTATGGAAAGTGCACAAGTTAAACCAGAATTAACCAATAGAAATTAACAATAGACACTTCCAATATATCTACAACAGAATGTAGGGTGCCGAGTGACAAAAATCACTGTAGGGGAACAGGGGTGTATATTTCATACACATCTAACAGTGAGTAAATCTCCACTTACAGGAGGGATAAACTATTTAATAATTTATCGTGCTTATAAACTAAGTCTCATTTGAGGGAGTGGAGTTGAAAGAATTGTAACTCCGGACCTTGGGATTGGAAGGCAAGCATGATTAACCACCAAGCTACAGCTCCACTACTAAAAAGATAAGACATTAGGCTCAGTTCAGGACTTTTTACAAAGGCAACGTAACAATACATTTGCACGAAGAAAAGTCACATAATTAAAAGCGATGTGTTAACTTAATTTATTCTGTTGACATTATATATTTACATTTACCGACTCTCCTATGGCGATGCTTAACATTGTCTTTGATGAGTGGTTGGTATATAGAATTGTACTTTCCGAATCTATGCTGTTGTGTGTAAAATACTATGTCTGTTGCCTTGATTTTACAACTTTTCCCCTTAGGGGTGTCCCAAATGAATAGGGGTTGTCTCCTGAATAGGAATGTACCTTTAATAGGGGTGTCCCAAATGAATAGGGGTTGTCTCCTGAATAGGAATGTACCTTTAATAGGGGTGTCCCAAATGAATAGGGGTTGTCTCCTGAATAGGAATGTACCTTTAATAGGGGTGTCCCAAATGAATAGGGGTTGTCTCCTGAATAGGAATGTACCTTTAATAGGGGTGTCCCAAATGAATAGGGGTTGTCTCCTGAATAGGAATGTACCTTTAATAGGGGTGTCCCAAATGAATAGGGGTTGTCTCCTGAATAGGAATGTACCTTTAATAGGGGTGTCCCAAATGAATAGGGGTTGTCTCCTGAATAGGAATGTACCCTTAATAGGGGTGTCCCAAATGAATAGGGGTTGTCTCCTGAATAGGAATGTACCCTTAATAGGGGTGTCCCAAATGAGAGGTACTATATTGGTAATATTCGATCCTTATGTTAGTTTCAGATATTTTAGTAACCATCTCAGAGAGATTATCTTATCAACAAGAGCATCTATGTTGTGGAATTAATCCCACCTAACTATTTATAACTGAAATTATAATAACGGTAATTAAACTTATAATTAATGTAAACTGATCAGATTATCATTATGATAACAGTAACTCATGAATAAAATGCTCTTAAAATATCTGTTATTAATTGTTAAATTTAATTATTTCTACTCCAGTTTTCATAAATTGTTTATACAGTCAGTTCTAGGTCATTTCAATTACTTATTTTACAATATATCATAAATAATATATTAATATTAATATAATAGGAAGTCAGTAGAAAATATTTTCAAATGTATTGTAATTGTGATTAAATGAATAAACTTTATATTTCACATGGAAAAATTAAAGTCACAGATAAATTTTAAGTGAATGTCAAACTAAATAGCAGAGGTGAGAAAATTGAATGAATTAGGACTACGTTTTCGATTTCTAACTCCTAATGAATTAAAAACCAAAAATGTATTTTAATTATAATGGTATAACACTTTTTCAATTTCCATTTTGGTGAGCCACTTGACATGTGATTCATTTCGCTTTTGGATTTTAAACTTTTTGTTTTGTTTTGTTATATAGCAATATTTCTTCTTTGTAAGCATACATCTTATTTCCTGATGAAATAAAATAAATCAAATGAAAGAGGAAATGAATCTTTACATAAACCTTTACAAGTTGATAAATTTATCCCTATACTAAAGGGCCATAAATTAGGGCAACTTAAAGGTTCAAACAGAATTAAGTTTTCCACCATAAAAAACATCCATCAATCAAATATAATGTCTATCAATATTTATATGCACAATGCCAAAGCAATCAGATATAAACTTAAAGCTGAGATTTGTATTGAATAAAGAACACAATGAACTTATACTTCTAAACTAAGTGACCTGTATACACTGAAATATGGTGCAGCACATACAAGCTAGTTCACATCAAGTAATTGTTTGGAAAAACATAACCACTAAAATATGTATCATTATAATCGTGAAACGTCTGACCGTAGCATAATTGGTCATAACTGGTCACCTGTGTATTTATTGATTTAACACGATTTGACCACACAAAGTCCCGATGTTTGTGGGTCACTTGCCATGTTTATGTCATTGCACATGTTAATATCATTCTATCAGATGTTAAGATTTAACGGTGAATCTTCAAATCTTTCCCATGGAGCTCTGTCTAAAATAATAAACATATTTATTATCAACAGATAATCAATTTAACAATCTTCCAAACAGTTAACTTCTGGATGAGCAGTATATTTATGAGATTTAGTGTCACTGTCTTGAAGTTTAAGGTTTAATATATTGCAATAAGCCTCTTTCTCTTTTTCAGCTAATAATTTTCACCGAATATTTCATTGAATTGTGTTTTTTACAGCAAGATAGGTAGATTAGATAGAGATAAATAAAATTGCTAAACATAATTTAATTTGGTAAAAAAAAAATAACTGTGTAGTAACTTTGTGTCAAGAGCTGTTTTAATTGGTCAGATGGTTCATTTATTAGAATAAAACCTTTAAATAACATCTGATCTAGTAATGTTGGTAGTATTAATCCGTGTTTAACATTATACCATTAATGTTGTTACATTCAAATAATAATGAATAATAATTGATCCTTTAAAATAATTTTGTACCTCAATTTGAAACAAACAGAAAACCCCATTAAGCACAATGATGAAAGAGATTTACTGGCTCCTGTGTGCTTTAGTATGATAATCATTAATGGCTATTTGTTGATCATTCTTATATAAGTAGATTTACCCTTAATTACAATTTATACAAAGTAAATCCGGTTTACAGTAATGATAGGATGTTGAGATTTACTCAAAAACAAACACAAAAAACCCTTCAAACTAAATGAATAAAAGATTTAAAAGGATTTTAAATTCAGTTATCAATCAAATAAAATTAATATTTATATTGATACAATTTAAGGTACCAATGTATTCTAAATTCAAAACATGTTTACGCTTTCTTCATAGCTTCGTAACAGTTCTAATATAATTCTGTTGGGTTGTTGTTTAAAAATTTGATCTAACTGGTTTTTTTCTCTTGCTTCTGGTGATATTGTAGTCTTTAAAAACGTTTTCATAATTTTCCATTTTTATTGTTTATATTTGTAATTTGTAAGTGTTAACTGGACTTCAAGGAAGAACAATGTACAAATATTGAATGAATATCCAGAATAAAGAAAGATTTCTATCTATCTATCTATTTTACTTTATTTTTTAGTTTAATTATATAGTTGTTATTGTACTATTATTTATTACTTTGTCAACATTTGATCTGGTTTTTTCCTTAATTTTACTTTTTATAATAAAATAATACAAATTGTTTTATTTGAAATGAATTATGTCTGAAATAAGTAATAAATGAATTTGGTGCTGAAGAATTTTAAACAAAAGTGAAAAAAATATTAGTATAACAATTGCATTGATACGCTACTATTGCAGTCACAATGTTTATTTTTCAGCAATAGCCTATACATAACATAAATAAATTAAATTTTCATAAACCTAATGTCAAATACAATACTGTAGAAAACTTGTAAATAAATAGACATCTTCGGGAAATTGTCCCCTTGAAAGGAGTTCCTCCTAAAGAGAGGCCAATGTGTAAAAACATATTTTCACTTTCGTGAAAGTGTCCTTTTAATTGGGGTATCCCATAAATAGGTGGTTCAAAAAAGGTCAAATCAAATTATAAAATCAGTTTTATTCAACTACTCTTTTAGATACTTGAACATTCCATTATACATAGGTTAACCAACCAAGACTCAGTACAAACGCATGACGGTCTTTCTCTTGAATACATGTCATCGAAACCTGTAGATTCAGGGTATTCATTTAGTTGAACAAGATTCAAGCTGTGAAGCTACGATGCACACGAAGATGACTTGGGCAAAGTCCACAGGTCGTATTTCAAAAATCTTCCTCTTCAGTAATATGGATCACGATATATGAATCTTGACGTGCATATCATGTTAAAAATCGTGTTCTTGTAACATTCTACTACAAAGGTTGTGGTTTGAAATCGCAAGTAAAAATTGGAAAAACCAAAATATTTTATTTTTTTGTTAAAATTTTTTGATGAACAGTTCCAGTTAAACTGAAATCAAATCTTTCTGTGCCTTATATGATGAGAGTTGATTTAAATGATATTCACAGAATAATGAATTTCTTAATATTCCTTTAATTTAGCACCAGATTACAGTAGCATAACAAATTACTATCTCCCTCGAGGACTTTAATGAGATCCAGTACCCTCTTAACCTAATTAATATTCATAATTAATCAGATGATGTAGGTCAAATTAAATGCTAACATTGTCAATCATTCATTCATTCTTAACAATGAATACTCGTTTTTATTAAAATTTTAGAAATACCATTTAATGTAGGCCTAATCAGTCATTTAACATTAATCCTATTTCTGAATTTATGTAGGCCTATAATAATTCATCTAACTTTCTTGGGTTCCGAAATTTTCCCTTTAACAGGAGTTCTACTGTATATTATTTGCTCAAGGAAAACAGAGATTCTGTAACTTGTAAATTGTATACCTTTACAATTTACTAATCGTCAACGATTGTACAGATTTAATTATTTAAAAGCAAACTAGATAAGAAACTTAAATTGAAACATTTCAATAAAGTTGGAATGCGATCGATTACATGTTGACAAATATCAACAGGTTTTTGTGGCGACGAAATCAAGTAATGGGTCATATCACACAGAGAAGAGAACCCACCACCTATTCAAAGACCAACTCATGCATTACAGTATAACGCAAAAATAACATAAATAACAATTGGTCATAGAACAAATTAATCACGTCGTCTCACTTGGCTATACCAGTTGACTCGGGAAGACAATATAAAGCACCAGTAAGATGGTAGAAATCACTAATTGAACAATAAAAATCACTTGTAAGAAAATGTATACAATAAGGAGTAAAAAGCTATACAAACAAATAATTAGTCAAACTTTCTACACAAAAAAAAGTTTTATTATTACGTGTATGACTTGTTGTAAAAGCCTTCTAGCTATAGACCTCACTGTATGGGTTTCTTTATCCATGGTTCCCTTCAACTAACTTAAAAGCTTTTCATTAACTGAAGTCAATTTTAGAATTAAGAGCAAAATTAATGAAGTATACTTCATTCATTTGCACCAATTAAAATGGACTGAATAAATATTTTTCAGCTTTTTTTTTTTAAATTTACATGGGCAATACTAAATACAATTATTAAGTAAAGCTAAAAAAATTGAAAAAAAAAATCCTAATGGAATTTATACTAAATATGATGGAATAAAAATAATTAGAAATATTGGAATTTAATATTGGCAATTACTAATTAGGACGAGCTGCCAAGTGTCAATCAAATTCTTATTAACAATAATTAATAAGTAGGATTGCATGAGAACAGCTTCAGTTGTTTTACACAATTGTGTGTCGTGTTATTAGCACTCGTAAGCTACAAAACACAATTATGCTGCTGAAGAGGATTCAAAAATAAACTTGAAAACCAAATGTAATTCCTGTTGAAGTTGAATAACTGTAAACAAAATGCAGTTGTATATTTTACAAATTAAATACCAATATAGTGTGTTATAAAAGGTGTAACGTATAAAGCCAATTAACAGAGATACTGTCTAGATATGTTGTTAATTACCCTCATTACGAAATGACTACTAATAATGATAATGATAATGATTATTTTGAACAGTTTACGGCCTGAGGGAGAACACAGAACAAGTTCGCTGATAGATACCAAGTTGTCATGCACTCACTGCACTGGTTTTATTGTTACTTTAGGTACGAGCCAGCTAAACCACCTGGCTCCCTGTCTGGGGCCTGGATAGAGTACAGATACTATGCCATGCCTAATTAAGCACATTTTGTTACATATTTACTATATTTACCCTACAAATTCAGAATCCTACCACCTTGGGAATTCAGGAACCTCGTAGGCCTCTTGAAAATACAGTTGTTATTGTTTCTGATCTACCTACTAAGTTAGGAAGCCAGCTTTCAAAACTTTTTACACAGGTGAGAGTCATCCATACCAGTATGGCCCAGACCCAGTAGGGGAGCACTGCTAAAACAAATCATAAAAATAACTTACTTAGTTCTTCCTCTTCCATTGCTAGGCCCAACTTGCTGATTACAAGAACCCAAAGAATCCAGAATATTCGCCTCTTGATTATCATCGTGTAGGCTATGTCATAAACTTTTCTTGTCAAACTTTTCTCACAGTATTTCAGTACAGTTGCATAAACACACTTGCTAAGTACCAACTGGTTGACACTTCAGTAAACATCACGGTGCAATACACATGTAGTCTGAAACTTCTTACAATTGTTTAAATAGAGGGCGCCAAAGTAGTTAAAACTAGAACTGTCCCGAAAATCGTTAAATCTATTAGTATTAATTTCATTTAGCTCTATTTTTCTTTCCTGATTAAATGAGGCGGCTTGTGTAATCGTAATCCCATCATCTTAAACGTACCATAATTGTTCATTGAAATTATCGTCTTTATCATCACAATACTAGTTCGGAGAATATGTGTATTGCAAAATATATTGTATGAATCCCGGTATGAATTGACTGGCCTTCTGAATAGAGGCCTGCTCCACATCAACCATGTTATCACCTAGATCATATTATTATCAAATTATCTTCTGCTCATCTTATCAGCATTTTTTCATCATCATCATCATCATCTCATCATCACAATCATTGCATTGCAGTTGTTAAACGTTATTGTAATCTTCATCGCAAAATGTGATGTTACGAGATTTTAAAAAGATAATATGACATTCGTCTGATAAACAACTTTCTAGATGGATCTAAGTTGCGTGACTTGCATCACAAATTACACTAATCTTCGTGTTATACTCTTGTTTTACGACTTATTAATACCAACAAGGGACCGTGATCATGACAAATTTTATGCCTCTACTTAGTGAGAACGGACACGGAATAAAATGGATATTAAAATACATTTAGGAATTCCTTGTATGTACGTCACTATGTTTTTCAAGAAAAAGTAATTCTCATTTTTACACCATGTATTTAGGGCCTTATATATATTGACCTTATTATAATCGTAAAAACTTAATGAATATTTAAGAATACGAGGTTTTTTTTTTGTCTGTACAGCATGCATCCATTTATGTCAAATACGGAAACCGCGATCGTGACGGATATTATAATTATCATTGACAATGAGTGTTAGAATGAATTATATTTATATTTATATATATATATATATATTTTTTTTTATCAATCAATTTTTTCCCATGTTTTAGTCCTAGTTCCTAATAATAGCAGTATGTTAGTCTCAGTGTAACCCTTTTTTTGGTATGCCATACCGGTACTATTTTGTTAATCCCTAAAACAAAAGCAAAACGAAACCAAGTTGTTCTAGCATTTTTATTGAAAACATAAACAGAAAAAAATACTATAACAAAATTGAAAATGAAACAGAAATAGATAAGAAAAAAGTTTGAAAATAACTTGGCCGACGAGGGCGCAATATTCATTTTGAACAATACATAGCTTACATGCATTATTTATTTATTTTTTTTTTTTAACCATATTTAATAAGGGTGATATTTAACTTTAAAATATCAATTCTTGCTGTTATATTATTTCCAATATCATATATACGTAAAGTAACACTTTTATTGATTGACCTTTGTTTTTTAACAAATTTGAAAGTTGAATGAAAGCCTAACCTTATTTAATAATAATCAGATATACGAAGAAGAATGTACCGGAACTATTGAGGCTTTAAGTGGAAGCGATGGATATTTATAATTGAAATGCAATATGTGAATGATAAAAGACACATTATGAAGGAGCTCATAATGAATTGATCGTCTTTGTTCGGACAGGTACTGCTTTGTAACGCGTGGCTTCTCACCTGTTACCCCTCATATTAACAGAGGTCATTTAAAAAGTTTTAAACTGATCAAGATGAATGAGAAGCTCACATGATAAACTACGAACCTTTATATTATTCGTTTTGAATGGTTGTACTGTCGCACTTTGTAATAACCTGTTGCACTTTTTAAAACTGTTTTCGCACTGTAATAACCTGTTTAAATAGATTATTTAATAATCTTTGTGAATAAATTGCTACAATGTATTTACGCGTTTCACTAATATTGTTGCGACTCGGCTTACCACCCAGATGCGCTATATATGCACTACGAGTTAATGTTAGCGTATTTTTAATAATACCCATTCGTTCGTTCGGTGTTTCTGCTAAAGTAAGGTATACGTGTTGTTAGATAAGGCAGGTTTTTTATGAAATAACCAGTTTAAAAATGTTATTACAAAGTGCGACAGCAGTTATTACAAAGTGTAACAGCTTTCGTTATTACAAAGTTCGGCAGCCAGTTATTACAAAGTGCACAACTCGATTATTACAAAGTGCGACAGAAGTTATTACCAAGTGCGATAAGTGTGACAATTTGGTTACAAAGTGCGACAGATATTACAAAGTGCGACGATTATTACAAAGTGCGACAGCTTTCGTTATTACAAAGTGCAACAGGCAGTTATTACAAAGTGCGACAGCTTTCGTTATTACAAAGTGCGACAGGCAGTTAGGCCTATTACAAAGTGCGACAGCTCGATTATTACAAAGTGCGACAGAAGTTATTACCAAGTGCGAAAAGTTTTACACTTTATAACGTTATAAAGTGCGTCAGACATTACAAAGTGCAACGATTATTACAAAGTGCGAAAGTACAAACGCTTCTTCAATGAGAATGTATAGAATATAGTATAAGGTAATACAATTTGACGTTCCTCCAACGAGGCGATGAGGGTCAAATATTTTCCAATTCATTAACTATGCAAAGTGCATAATATAGATATTTAGTATGATGTTAGGCCTAAAGCGTTACCAACTTTACTGAGAACAACATAGGGCAACAATAATTAATCCTAAATATGTATATAAAAAACATACAGAAGTTGCTCTAAAGATTTATATTGAGCTAAATCAGGCCAAGAGGGCCTACAATCGAAAAACAAAGCGGATTCATAGTATTGCAGGACATGAACCCATGAGTAGGTCTAATTGGGCATTGACAATTACACCAACGATATCGGTATTCAACTCCATTCAATCGCATAAATAGGCTACATTTGTTGTGTTAAATGCGACGAAACCGAAACACTTGGGAGTGAAAGAGTAACCAGGGTCGTAATTACCAGTCACACTTTTAAGTGAGATATATATTAACTTAATAAATATTCAGGTATTTTCCATAAATTGTATTCACTTAGTTAGGAGATTTCCCTTTAGCCTAAATGTAAATGGTGACTATACGCCCACTGGCACCTATAGAACCTGAACCACCAAACACCGCTCAAAGATGGAGAATGTAAACATTACACAATGCCACTCATTTCAAATCTTGCATCACGAGGAGCTTTCTGAGTGAATTATACAATTAAAACAAATATTTTGGTGATCAAAACAATAATTCATACTATCAATATAGGCTATTTTGGGTTCGAAATTTTCCCTCCATAAATCGATTTAATAATTAGGAGTTGGATAGCCGAGTGGTTAGGACACTTGACTGTCATGTCATACATATAGACCCGGGTTCAATTCCCGACAACTTCCAGTCCACTCAGCTGTAAATGAGTACCTAGTTGAAAATAGGGAGAAAAAAGGCGGCGTGGAAAGGAACTGGCCACCCTAACACATAATGCCGAGGCTTAGTACAATGAGCTCCTAACAGCTTATTCCCCTACGTTCAGAATAAACACGGGACTCACCTTTACCTTTAATCGATTTATAACTGTGAGTCACCTAACTACGGGCTACGTAACAATGGGTTTTATATTGGTACAGAGTATACACGTATATGTTGCTATCGGTATAAAAGGCTATTTATTTGAACAACCTTATTTCATTTTCATATTTATTCAGATGATGATGGCCGCGTCATAAAAAGGTTAATAACCGATCGTCTGAAAAATAAGTCTTATTCGGTATAGTTACTAACTATGGTTCTTGACATTAGTAATGATGCTATTTTTATCTTTAACTGAGAGATCTTCACCAACTCATGATTAAATCAGAATATGCGCAAAGAAAAACATCCTGCTAGGGGTGTCGTTCATTTGGTTGTTTTATCGCCCCTGGTTCATTTTGTCCAAACATGCACCATCAATATATGCATAATGCAATACATATTGTATAGTAAATCGCTATCTCTCTCTCAATATATCATACAATGCTACGTTTTGAAGTGATATAGGCTGACCTACATGTCTGAATTGTAAATAGATAAAATGTTTGCTATCAAGATTACCGTAAGAACACCACAAAAGTACGACAAACGTAATACCAGGCAAATTTCACTCTCCCCTGGTAATATTAACCACAAACTATATTAAACACCAACCACTAACGTAATCTTGATTTTGCTTACTATTGGTAAAATGTTTTATTTATGACATACATGGCGTGTCATACGTATACTTGAGCTGGACGGAAACAAAGAAACATTACAACACAAAAAAAAAGAGAATAGTGACTTGGGGCAAGTCTACCAATAAAGTAATATTTAGAATAAAAAATAATTTTAATAGTTTAATATAAATTAAACTACTACTAATTAGTTTGAATTTTTGTTTTAATCTGAAAAATATAGTTCAGAATTTTTGTTATTCAATTATAGACCTACTGGTACTGAAAAATGTAAATTGTCAGACAAGTTATAATAACCTACGCCTCAAGGTAAAATTCAGAATTCAAAGATGAATTTATTATGATCGATGTGTTTTGTAGGGTTTTTGTTACACTTTGTTATTTAGGTACCTGGTAAGTTAAGTTGATTCAGTTCCGCCAATCAGCTTCTATTAGCTATTATAAAACGTCACCAGACCATTTGGTATACTGTATGTACAACTGAACTTCATTTTGATTTAGACCTGCTTTTTTACGAACGTTATCGGGAGAATGTCGGAACCCGTAAGCGACCCCGTTACTGTTGCTGATGTTACGGACCCTCAGACAAAACCACTATACAAAGGTGACATTCAGGAAGGAAGAGAAATCGACATAGGCATTGCATCTAAATCGGATGAATCTTCACAATTGGTTGGAGAGCCGATTGTATATACACGTCGATGGTTCATGTTAACTATATTCTGTTTAGTATCTATGACAAATGCTGCTCAGTGGATTCAATATGCTTCAATATCAAATGTAGTAGCAGATTATTACGATGTTTCTACTCTTGCAGTTGACTGGCTTTCTATGATATTTATGCTTTTATATATTCCATTGATATTTCCAGTGACTTGGTTATTAGATAAACGTGGATTGAAGGTTATAGGTCTTCTTGGCAGTAGTTTGAACTGTTTGGGAGGATGGCTTCGCTTCGTAGGTGCACTACCAAGCCGATTTGCTTTAGCGTTCATAGGGCAGTCTATATGTTCTGTCGCTCAGGTTTTCATCCTTGGTATGCCAGCTCATGTTGCCGCCACTTGGTTTGGTGGTGACCAAGTGTCAACTGCCTGTGCTATTGGTGTTTTTGGAAACCAGGTATTTCATTTTATTTCAGTTCATTCAATTTTACGAACAAACACATGATATGATATTGAGTAGGCCTATATCATAATTGTTCACATGTAAATTATACATGATTGTTTGTATCTTCTATAGGCCGAATGTTATTCTATTCAATTGGTATTAATTTGTTGTAGATTAAGTAATATTAGAAATTCAATATTTAAACAACTTCAGCAAGATCTTTACCATAATGATCTACCGGTACATAACATATATGGGACTATTCACAATAAGTGTCCTTGAACTTAACTACCCCAACTTTTTTGACAATCGAAAATCATAAAGATACCCAATTCAACAAACAACCAATTTTAACTATAATCTTTTACTTATTTTGTAAATTATTTAAAAAAAACTGCATGGAAAGAACGAAATGAAACATTATAGTATTATTACATGACACAACTTTTTATTATTATTTCTCCGTATTTACTTACAATTTCATAACTTAACTATTATTTTATGTGAATTATTATGTATATTTAAACCACTGTAAAAGAATTGTGCATCTACTGCAAAAGAGAAAACAATAAATTATTATTACTAATTATTATTATTATTATTATTATCAGTCAAAAACACTGTTTAGTGGTTTGTATTTACTTAGGCCGATATGGGCTAGGCCCAAGGCAAATCAGTGGATAAGGTCAATCAAAGTTGAGAACTGGTTCAATTTCCTGGGGGAAAACGAAATTTATGGAACTATATTCCCTCTCAACTAACATTTGAAAAAATGCTAAGATTCAATCAAGTTTCCAGGGAAAGGGTTATATTTGCTGTTGCTGGTACTTAATGTCTAAGTATAATATAGGATGATATTAATAGATCTTTAGCTTCATTGATCTTAATTCTTTATATTATAAATAATGAAACTAACTTGAAACTCAACAAAAGCAATTGCACATATAAACGAATGGAGAAATCTTGTGAGGTGTATTTCTAAGGTAGGCCAGGCGGCGAAGTAAGCCTACATGGACCTCTCTGCGACGACACTGTAAAGTAGTAGGCCTACTAGTAGTAAATATTGACGCGGTTTACATTATATTTCTCAGCAAATCTCATCTCCTGTCACTGCTTACATTTGTTTACAGGTTGGTGTTGCTCTTGGATTCGTTCTACCTCCATACATTGTACCAAACGACGATGACGTAGAAGAACACATGAGAAATATGTTTTTAGGAACCGCTATCATTACTACGGTGTTATTTCTGTTGGTTGTATTTTGTAAGTAGGCCTACTACCACGAGGAAATTATTACAAATTTTAAAATGTAGTTCATCGAATAATACGTACGGTACTGTATTTTGCATGTATGGACATATATGTACCAGTACAAATGCACAATTATTCGATTTCTTGTTCACACTGAGGTGACCTTAAGTTATATTCAGAATAATGAATAAAAAGCCTACTTATCGTTAATTTGTGTGTGCAGCAGCAGATACCGACTCGCGAGTACGCCATCAAAGAATAAACAAGCGACAAGTGTTAATCTATACTACTGTTACTACTTTAATATCTATCCGAGTTTCTGATACTGTAGGCCTAATACTGTTGTTTTGATACTTCTTTTAGTTTACCAAGCAGAGCCACCGACGCCACCTAGCAAGGCACGACTGACGAACAAAGAAGCGGGAAAAGAAGATTCTTATATGCTGTCCATTAAGGCACTTCTAAGAAATAGAAATTTTGTCTTTCTGATCGTAACGTATGGTAAGTGTTGTTGAGCCGTGAAATGTGCAAAAGGTTTCCCTCAAATGGACAAACATCCACATTTGTGCAAACATGGCACCCTCAAATCTGTAAAGATGTATTAACCCACTAATGTGCAAACATCACGCCGTTAAATGTAAAAACGATCAGTTCTGACGTTAAATGTGCAAATAAAATTCTACAATGTGCAAATAATTTTGTTCAACCAAAATCGTTTATTAAAAATGATAGACGAGGTATTTTTGTACAGCACTGGGGAGTTCTGGGCAGGAGGTTGTGCACGATGGTTAAATAAAGTGAACGGTAGGCCTACCGAGTAATTAAATGTGTTGAGTATTTATTGCTTAAGCATAACGAGAACCTAATTCTAAATAGTCACGGGTTTTTCTAATGATGTTTAGGCCTACATGACTATTTAGAATTAAGGTTATCATTTTTACTTGTCGGAGTTATCAAACATTTTCAACCATTTTGAAAGGTAGGCATATTTTGAATTTAAAATGGTTATATATTTACAATTTGTAGTGCACTTTATACTTTCTGGGATGTACTTTAGAAGATATCATGTTGACTGAATTATGAAACACTCCTTTACATTAAAACCTTTTTTTTAATCAGGTGTCAACGTGGGATCGTTCTACGCCGTATCAACTCTATTGAATCAGATAGTACTTTCTGAGTTCCCGGTATGTACGCTGTATTTTAGGTGAAATCTAATTTAGAAAATCAAGAAATACATCGAAATCGAAAATATGTATATTAGATAATAATAACATTATAGCTTTATTAATAACATTATTATTAGGCTTAATTGTTTGAAGAAAATCAAACTCTTTGGCTTGAATACGTGGATAATCAAGAGAACGACATTCATTTACAAAACAAAAAAATGAATATGAAACACGTGTGCCTAACATGTCAAAACAGTGAAGTAAAATAGTCCAGCACCTTCGATATGTTGGCGGCAACATTGATAACACAATTAGAAATACTATACATTATGTGGAGTTTAATTAAATTCGGGTTGTCTTTGAACCAGTAAATTTAAATTTTACTCTTCTGAGATGATTATTTCTTATGCTAAGATAATTGAATGTATTTGGAAGTAGCTTTGCGTCAGGGAGCTTGATTCCCACTGCGGCACAGCGCAAGAAGGTGACGTAGACGCCACGCAAGCAAGTTGACCAATGACAATCAGCATTTTGAATAATCCATTGCTTGTGAATAGTCAAATCATTTGCGTTTCGCCTACGTCCTTTTCGTTGCGTCCAAGTTAAGCTTAAGTTAAGTGGTCAAATGTTTGCCCTTAAGTCTGATGTGTGAATGTTAGTATAGTATACTCATACGTTATACAATACAATTACAGTAAAGTACAATTACGTCAGATTTAGGGAAAAAAATTTCACCAATATGTTATTATTTATATCAGGGTGAGGAACAAATGGTTGGATTGATAGGACTTGCAATCGTTTTAGCTGGACTTGGAGGCTCAGCTGTTATGGGTTACTGGTTGGATAAAACAAGAACATATCGGTATGATCAATATTAGTATAAAGTCTACCCTCGTTGAACAAAGTTTAATGAAAAATAAAATTGAGTGAATCAGATAAAAGCAACATAGATATTTTGTGTAACCATTAAGTTCAATAACATCGGGCTTGCCTCAAACTGACATAAACATGCATTATCGACTAATTCTTGGTTCCCACTAGGACTCAACGCAAGGACATTACGCAAAGCAAACTTATTTGACCAATCACAAGCGATGGATTATTTAACAGTCATGATTGGTCAACTCGCCTTAGTTGCGTTTACGTCATTGCGTTGCGTCTGTAGTAGGAACCAAACTTAAATAATTTCAGAAATCTTAAATTCTATTATTTGTTTATAATTAGAGGGACGACCGTTGTGGTGTATATTCTTACGTTCGTCGGAATGGTGTTCTTTTCGTTTTCACTCTACCTTAATCAAATTTGGGTAGTGTTCGGCATAGCTACATTCTTAGGGTAAGTAAGACACGAGGTATACAATAATTAAATGTTTCACCGCAAGATGTGGTTTTTTTTTTTATTTGTTGCTGCACTTATTTCATTGGGATCATCTGCCATGATGATAATCTGTACAATAGTAAAATATTAGTAAAATAGATTTTGACATGAAGGCAGTAATTTTCTAATTGAATCGATTTTAAAACACCATGATCTTTACGAAAAATAATTTCTTTCTGTTAGCTAGAAATGTGTTTTAATGATTACCGTACTATAATATGTACACATTAATTTAATAATAATTGTTAAATTTGATTTTAGGCCTAACTAAGATAATGGATTCAATTTAAATGTTTTTTTTTTTAATCTATTTTATTTTGTGATAGGTTCTTCATGACTGGTTACCTACCTCTTGGGTTTGAGTTTGCGGCGGAACTAACGTATCCAGAGCCTGAAGGCACCTCTTCTGGACTGTTGAATGCCGCGGCACAGGTAATACTTAAGTGTATCATAACAATTAATTTTTTTATGATACAAAGATTGCACGTTGTCTGTCTATTTACCTTAAAATGTGTTTTGATCTATTCTGGGTGGTTTTCAAAAAGTAATATCATAATATTATTTTTAATTAATATATTTTTTCTCCATTTTACTTTCTGACGATAACAATATTGACAAAGTAACAAAAACCTAGAAAATTATAAAGACGAACAAACATGGCACACTAACGCCGTTAGGCATAAATGTAAAACGATCAGTTCTGACGATAAATGTGCAAATGTAATTCTAAATGTGCAAATCATTTTTTCAACCCAAATCGTTTATTAACAAGGCCATATAGATGGCTGCAGTCGCGTGCTCAAGTTAGTGTTTACCGACCGACCGACCGACTAACCTACCAACCGACCGAAATTGCTGAACCTGTTTAAAAATGTTGAAAATTGTTAAAAACATTTATATTTTTTTAATTTACACGTGCGTAGCCTGTCACTTTTGACGTGGTCGTATAACGTAATTTCGAGTTGAAAAGTAAGTCAAGAAAACAGAAATCGGGCAAAAAGAGTGCGTATTAACATTTAACGCGCAGTACGCGTGCAAAAATCTGCGCACTCATGGCAATTTTTTAAACGCTTAAAATTGCCTGAAACGTACTCTTATTTCATCGAAAATACATTTTTGACAATTGGAACATTTTAAGCGCCTGTATGCATGCGTTACATACGCTACGCACGTAATTGTATTGCCATATGATGATTTATGTCCTGAAATTTATGCCCTAATTTTATTTAATTGTAATTCATGCTTGTGAAGATATGATTACAAACGTGATTTCGTTAAATCGTGCGTAGACCGCGTAATTTTTTATTGCGCACCGTGAAAACCTAACCACATCGATTCCTGGCCATAAGGAATATACTGTGAAAAATTGACTTAGCTAGATTAAACTGATTTTAAGATAAGGTCATATAAAAGTGTTTACCGACCGACCAACCAACCGACCGACATAGTGAGCTGTAGACTAAAAATAATAACCTAATTCTAAATAGTCAAGGGTTTTTCAAACAATGTTTTCAAGATATAGCCACTTACATATTTAATTATAGTACAAACTGAATTTTTTTTAAACACACAATCATGTCCGGGGATGCAGGACTGACACGTGGTCGCTGCTTGCAGACCGGAGATGGTAACTTCCATAACGTTGAAATTAAAGTCCCTTATAGCTCTCCACTTATTTTAAAGGAAATTCATAAAACATAATGAACTGGTTTCATTAGATTTCATATTACTTGATTTAAAATGTAATTTGCACATTTGTTGATTTCATTTGCACATTTAACGTCAAAACGGATCGTTTTTACATTTAACGGTGTGATGTTTGCACATTAGTTGATTAATACATCTTTGCAGATTTGCACATTTAAGAGTGCCATGTTTGCTCAAGTGTGGTTTGTTGTACATTTGAGGGCAAATGTTTGCACAAATGTGGTTGTTTGCACAAATGTGATTGTTTGCACAAATGTGGTTGTTTGCACAAATGTGGTTGTTTGCACAATTGTGTTTTTTTTTTTGTTCATTTCACGGCTCAACAGCCCTTCATTTCTCACTCATGAGGCCGATTGAATTGCATATTGATCGAAACGTAAAGATACTCAACATTATCTTAAATTTGCGTCGTGTTGATTTTGAGATATAGGCTAACTTTATAATTTCCTTTTGATATGGATACTGTTAAACACACACACAGTTCTAAAACCAAATAGCTCTGTTTTGGGGGCTTTGGATCACAAGAAGTCGTATACCGAATCTGCATTTGGAGACATTTGTATATAGGCTATGCGTGCATATTTAACTCTGTATAGGCTTAAGAAAGTAAGATTTTTAAATACATTTTTAATTTCTAGACATTTGGAATTGCATTTACAATGTCAATGGGTGCGTTGGTATCAAACGTAAATACACTTTCAGGCAACATATTCCTGTGTATTGCAATCTTGATTGGAACAATTATAACAGGTATGCCTAACCCTTTATATGGTGGACTTATAATGCTTGGTTCCCTTAAGCCTGTTTTCCTGTCGACGTTATTCGATGCTATCGTTAACAATAATCGGCAATCTTCTACATAAACATTGAAATGTTAACGATTTACAGGAAAAGGTACTCTCTATCGTTATCATTTAAACTTTGAACTGGTAACGATCAACGAAACAGGCTTTACAGTCGCAACGCAGCGACGTGTTGCGTAATCACAAGGTTTGATTTCACGCAGGCTGGGGCAAACACAATTATTAAGCTTGGTTCCCACTAGAACGTAACGCAAGGACGTAAACGCAACGCAAGAGTTGTGATTGCTCGCTTGTCATTGGTTAAAACGCTTGCGTTGCGTTTACGTCCTTGCGTTACGTTCTAGTGGAAACCAAGCTTAGGGTATTTGCTTACGTTGCGTAGATTGCGTTACGTTGCTTGATGTAATTTGTTGCTTGTCGTTGGTAAACTCGCGTTGCGTCTAACGTCTTTGCAGTGCGTCTCTTGTTGGAACCAAGCTTTAGGTAGTACTGTACTGTACAGAAAGAAAATGCTGCTATTGTCTGGTACTGACGTAGATAAATATTATATTCTGTTGTATGTATCTGTATTATGTTTTGTTGTAGGTTTTATAAAGTCTGATTTACGAAGACAGCGTGCAGAGAATCGACAGGTTGGTTTGTATAGTGGAATATTCAACTCTGACAGATAACAGTACCATGCTACATTACTTCTAGTGCTTCTATCACGTCATTCTAAAAGGTATCATTCATGCTAGAACATTAGATAGACTACCAAAATCCAGTAATTTACTCTAATATAGAAGAGAATGATTACTCTGAAAACTGACCACCGTTGATTCTACTCTTCGTGACAATGTTCTAATTAAGTAGCCGAAAACGAATTAATGGCCTCACGGTATTCATTTCTTCACAGTACTCTTTTTCAGATAGATATTAATGACAACATTTGTCAGCATAAATTAGAACTAGCCAAACTATGTGGCCAGAGGCTGATGAAATCTCCTCGAACAATAAATGTTCATTGTCACGTATATATGCCATAACCACAAGCACCACCTCAAACACCCTCCTGTTCCCCCAATCATTCGGCTAGGCCAGTTAAAATACATTTCAAACAGCCACTGTACAACCCGCCTGTAAACACACGTTAAAGCTATAAATGTTTTTACTCACTCTAACGAACATGTTTTGGTCTAAAGGTTACAGCGCCAACACAATGCTAACGACATCGACATTTATGTCAAAGCAATGTACAACTGAAGGTACCGTATGTTCTTATATTGCATGTGTTCCAACTTGCTCAAGTTCAAGATGTATTGTCCCCCTGAAAAAAATATTTTTTTTAAATTTTTTTTTTTAATATGCCATTTTAATAATAATAATTATTCACTTTGACCAAAAATTGGATCGAAAAAAAAAAGTATTTACCTGAAAAAACTAATAAAACTATTAGTAATTTAAAGCAAAAAAATGGTCAAATTGGCTGCCAGCCTATGGTTTTTGGTGAAACTACAAAATAACATATTCAAAGTCTGATTTAATTAATCTTCATTTATCTTGTTTTTTGGGGGACAATACATCATTAAATAAAAAAGAAACTCATTTCATTTTGCAAATGATATATACACAAAGTAACTTTTAACAAAAACGAAGCAGTTTAATACACTAGTTTCATCAGTTTTCTTCTGTAAAATTTCAGTTCATCAATTTTTGCTTTTCATCTACCTTTCCAATTAGAATCGTAAAAGAATCTTATTAATATTCATTCTATTGGTTTGCTTGATGGAGTTTTCTTGAAGGGTTTAAGCATTGATTGATGAAATGCAATATTAAATAAACATTACGTGTTTTTCTTTTCGAAAGTGAATTTCATTATATATATTTCCTTAAAGACCTTGCTATTATATGATTTCGGCCAAAACAAACGTCCATCAGCTTAAATTCATTCGTACTTTGTTTGCAACATAAAACATGCCGCATATTGGACTCCCGTACTCCAGTAGAGCACGAGTACAAATCTTTCTCCCAATTTATGCCCGTTTGTGCATTACGTCATTCATTAATTCATCATCCATAACGGATTGTAACTAGCGCCATCACAATTCTATCAGTATAAACACCATGTACAGTAAAGTATTTGGTTTATTTTATTTTTTAATAGAAAGCATCAGTTTCATAATTTCTCAATACCAAGTTAACGTATTGAAAATTCATATTCATAATTTCTCGATAAGTAATAGTTTGATTATGAAGTTCAAGTTAGTCCTTATAAATATTGATTTTTTTTATATTGAGTACATATTGTTTTTAAGGTAACCGAGGTTGCAGTGGCATCTGAAGAACAAAATGGGACTGAATTATAAATAATCAACTAATAATGTATAGTAATGAGGATGATTTGGAACAAATACTGAAAATTTGTATTTATATTTAATGTACTTAACAGAAACATTGCTACATAATATTTAGTTTATTAAAAACATTACATACATGTAAAGATAAACCAAAATGGTTACATTTGAAGTTGTATTTACATTAAGAAAACACGTTTTTAAAGCTTGGTTCCCACACTTGAACGCAACAACGAGTTGACAAATCAACACAAGTCATATATTGGTTGAAGGTTTGCATGGCGAAATCAAATGTTGATATAAAGTTTGCGGTACGGTACACCACGTAGACCTAGGCCTATATTAGTTCTGAAAAGAACTGTTGAGTTTCTCGACGTTTCGATCAATATGCTTTGATCGTCCTGAGGATCGTCCTCACTCCTGAGGACGATCAAAGCATATTGAACAGTTCTTTTCAGAACTAATATAGGCCTACGTGGTGTACCGCAAACTTTATATCAACAACACAAGTCAGTTCTAATGATGCGTCGTGATTTGTTAAAATCATGCGCTTACATCATTACGTTGCGTCTAATGCGAACCAAACTTAAGTAGGTTTATAAAGCGTGGTTCCCACTAGCGACGCAACACAGGGATGTAACGCAACGCAAGTGAATTGACCAATCACAAGCGATGGCTTATTATTTTTGTGACTGTCTATAACTTCGCTTGTCATTGGTTAAAACGCTTGCGTTGCGTTTACGTCCTTGCGTTACGTTCTAGTGGGAACCAAGCTTAAATGATAACGCTTCATTATTCATGTTAACTTTTGTTTGATACTTTTTAAAGATGTATTAAAGTCAGTATCGTTTTGTATTTAGGTAGACTATTTATTGTATCATTTTATTCGGGATTTGCGCTTCTGAAGATGATACATTGCTATAATTATGTTTTGCAATGACAAATCGATGCATCATATACCCAAACGCCCACAGCAAAATGGTCTATTTCTCTTAATGCATGTGATCAAGTGTTATCATTTGACATTAATATCCAAATGCAGATTTTTACATTTTCTAAATTAATATTTTACATTTCAGTCTGTTGAATATAAGGAGGTTCCTTTCATCTATAAAAATGTGTTTTACTTGTTTGATTTGTGTTTTTGTTTGTCTATGAGATGAATGAAGAGAAATTATTATTATAGGAAGCGATCCGAACAAACATTGGTTTTATTATTGGAATAACTATGTAAAAAAAACCATGACCAAAATATCGTTTTAAACAAACTTCCTGTTTCATTTACAAAAATGAATAAAAAACGTTTTCGCGGTTTTAATGATCACCATTATTTCACCTTATTGGCCCATTCAGTTTATTTTTTTATCTGTAGCAAATTGAAAATGAAAACTAGAGTTGGGAAATAAAAAGAGACGACACTCACGTTAGATCTAGTTTGAGAGAGTTTGGTATAAAAATACTTAATTAGTATCCACATTTTCCACTTTTTTTGGGAAAAATAGAAAGTGTTTCTCAACTGATTTGTGTCTATATATCCACCAGCTACATCTGGCCTGGGGAAAGCCGCCATTTTGGATTTTCAAAATGGCCGCCATAAAATACAGGTTTTTGCTCACATCTCCTCTTCTACAGCATGTACAGACATTGTTTTGGTGGCAAAATGTTGGTTTTGACGGTCAAGGAATCCAAATACAGCTTTAATTTGACGTTCACCCAATGGCTACTAAATGGCTGGTATAAAAGTTATCGATTTGTCCTCATACCTCAGCTTCTACATCATGTATGGAAGTGATTTTGGAGGTATAATATGTTTTGAGGGTCAATAAATCTAAATACAGTTTTTTAAAGTTCACTCATGGCTTCCATTTTGATTTAAATCTTCGTTGTTGACGCGTTGTCTGCTGTTTCGCACATTTCTTTAATAAGCATGCGTGTGGACTGATTAAGGGTGGTTATTTTTAGAAGATTTATTCACGAGAACAAGTTGTCCGAAAAATCGTCTCACTCACGTACTGTTGATTTTAATTTTACATAAACATTTACTAAGTTAAATATCTATATTTTAAGTAGCATTAATTAAATATGTCAAACTATATTACAAAAGCTTTCAGTTTTGGTATTTAAATGAGGTAATTATTAAAGGTTAAATATACATAAGGAACAGAATACACTTAAAGTGTAAGTGCTCGTTTGCAAGCTAAGTACTACTATTATGTGAGCCATAAAGAAGTTGGTAACAGCAGAAATATATGACCAAGAAGATTCATTATAAAATATTTACCGACAACTATATAACAACAAATTCTTAAATAACAACAACATCCAAGCTAACAAAAATATGCAACTAAGACCAAATAGCTGATTGCTAAACAATTTATGAGAACCGAGGTAGGAAAAGGTGTGTTGTTAGTCCCCCATTGAGACAAGCATGCAAAGTAATTTCTCTAATACAGATATTATAATAAATAATAATAATAATAATATCTCTATTATATATATTATTATATTGATTGAATCATTGGCCTACATTTTAAAAAGATCATAATGTGAAAATGAAAATGTCCGCGATGTCTGCTTATTATTGTCAGTTACTTAAACTGAAGAAGACTAAGAGATGTGAAAGATCGTGTATTAAAAGTACTTAATACATCTAGTCTCTTTTCTAGATGACTTGCAATAGTCTGTTAGACTCTATTTAGTGACAACTACAGAACTATGTGATTAGACCGACTGTCTAAACTAAATTCTGATATCAAATTATGTATCTATTATAGTCATATCTAAACAATGCTTGTTATCCGTCACATTTGCTATCACTGGTCAAGCTTGGTTTCTACTAGGAACGCAGCGTAACGTAGACGCAACGCAATCGAGTTGACCAATGAGCGACAGTTCGATTAATCCATCATCGCTTTTGATTGGTCAAAACACTTGTGTTACGCTTACGTCCTTGCGTTGTGTCCTGGAGAGAACCAAGTTTTAGTTTGGCGAAAGACAACATGCTGCAACTTCAAGTGATATCTTCGGAACATTAATCCTTTCAAATGTATTTACTTTATACTTATTAATTACATTAATGTTGCGATTATGTTTATTTTACACGCATTATGTGGGCGTATTACGTGACTGTGTAGGCCTAAAGATATTTTAGTTTACCAGCTTGAAATCGATAATGTTTTCTTTCATTAAATAGAGTAGGAACAGAAGTTGCGATCTGCTACAAAAACAAAACAAGCACAGAGACGGTAACGGTATGCGGTAAACGGTAAACGAAAAATAGATAGAATCCATTTTTTATGGACCATTTAAATTCAGAGCGGACGGGCGTGTGAACGGAACCCTGTCAAGATAGATATATAGATTATACGTGGGAAAGAGACGCGCTTTTCCGCTTACCGTTGCCGCTGGTGTGTGTAAATTGGCCTTTAGTTGAATGTACTTAATATTATTTAAATAGTAGGCCTATATTCAAATGAAAATGTAATGATAAGGAGAAAATTTTATAGTAAGAACATTCGAATAAAATATTTATTTCTGAGTAATAACTGTGATAGCAAGTCATATAATATAAGACATTATTCCCGTACATTGTCATCCATTTTTTAAATCATTAATTGATTTGATTTCATACCGATATTTCACCATCTGATTTTTCCTCATGTCAGATAAACATGTTTTTCTGAACCATTGGCCGCTATATAAACATGGAAGAGTTAAATTATGTAATTTCACTCTTCCCTGAAACATTTTTCATGAATCCATCTATTGTTGCTGTGGTTTATCGGCATTATCAAAACATTGCATTTAGATATTAATAATTATCTATCCATAATTAAGTGATCATATCGTATGACGTCCAATGTTTACAAACAGAAATACTACGAAAACACCTAGCCCAAGTCAAGTAAATGAGGTATAAGTTCAATTTCAAGTTATCTTTATTGTGTTTTCAGTAACGGGTTTCAAACCAAAATTGGTTGCTGGTTTTAAAACAGAATATCAAAAAAAATATTAACGACATATAAATATAAAAATTAAAGTCAAAACATTCAATGTGTTGTTAGACGTTCGACTACTGATCGTGAGATCGAAGTTCGAATCCAACTCTCGCCGCATTGCTTGTATCCTTAGGCAAGATGCTTTACTTACGTTTGCCTCTCTCCACCCAGGTGTACAAATGGAAACCCGGTTTGATCAAGACACAACTTTGCGCTGATTACTAGCTGCATTGTGGGAGTATATGTTTCCATAAGTGTTTGATCCACGACTAAACATGCAAAACACTTCGTTGTACATTTTTTAACTAAAGTGAAATACTTCAATATTTCTTCATATTCATTCAGCATAATGATTGATTGCTTAATAAATTTGTCAAGCAGTATAAATTGATTGATAACAATATTAATGCTAATAGTTGAATATATTTGACTGTAATTATGTGTATCAGTCGATTCGGTTTAACAAACATCCAATCAAAGTACTGTAATACGTTGACGTTTATGATACCAGGAACATCACTCCTCTAGTTATAATATAGGCTACAGTCGTCTAGTAGAACACAGACGATGCTATTTAGTGAACGATTGTTTACTTTTGTTTCAATCGTTATACGGGTTTTCATAGCGCTACAGTACTACAATGTCCAATGTGAGTATATTTTATACAGTATAGTTAGTGTGGCCATAGACTTGCACCAAAGCCTCTGGTGCTAGTTTTTGTCTTAATATTTATTATACATATGAAACGCCATATGTGCCAAAATGTTTTTGACTAATATTAAGTCGAATAGTGTGACCTAGACATACATTTAGGTAGGAAGACGCCGCGAGTAAAGCTATTAATTATTGACTTAGATGTTCTTTGTTTGAACTTAATTGAAGTAGAGTGAGTATATCTATCTTTTGTAAACTGTTATTTCATTCAATTTGTGAAAAGACGGACCATTATTAGAAGAATGTGTACGAGTTCTTTAGAAGTCATTTTCCATTTTAGTAGGTCCATCTGCTCCGCCTCTCCCACCTCCACATTCAAAGGTCTGGATTACTGGTGGAGCATTGATTTGAATATTTGTTCCAGATTGAGTTCCCAGCAAAACCTTACTAACCACGGTGGGCTAAAACATATAGATAACATATTAGGCCTAGTCCAAAATATACGTCTTGTGTAAACAAATGTACATACATATACATTATAATTGTGAGGCATATACATCTATGATAGATACTAAGGACAAACATGAAGTTTCTGGTTTTGTGACGACTAAATGATTCGACAGTGATAGAGACTTGGATTGCTAACATGTTGTTAATTTGGTTGTAAATTATCATTCGGCGAATAAGCAATACGGATATTTTTATTTTGCGTCATGTGAAATAGGAATTGATGACGTCACATCATGATTTCAGTTGTTGGTTTCTGGTTTCATGGACCTTTCCCTTATGTTCTACGTACGTCCGAACGTCTAATCAATGCTTACACTTTTATATCAGAGGCACAGTCTCGGTGAGATGTGCAACAAGTGTAGGGCCTACAGTAAATAAAAAGAAATAATAACAAATTTCCTACAAAGGTACCGTATGCTTTGCCATGACGTTTGCGGTCAAGCAAGGCCAATGTGAAAAATTGTATAGTACAGCTTTATTTCATTGAAGTTCCGCCGAATTTCAAAAAGGCAACTGCAAGTCTATACATTATCACGTATTCCATCTCAACTAAATTGAAGGCACAATGATACATACATGAATGTATTTGTTTCGATTCAATGGTCTGGTTTTTGTTTCTGAAACTTAAAATTCTTTATAAATTTATTTATAAATTGCATGAATTGCATGTTGTGAAATTTATTCTCGATATTTATTTATGTTAGACTTCCCCCATTGCAAACATTAATATTTTCAAGTTATACATCATAATTATTTTACATGATTAATTATCCCACCATCGTACAAATAATATCGTTAAATTGAAGAATGAAAATGAATGAATGAAAATAGATGTTTAAAAACATGCTATTTTATAGGCCTACTAATTTATTTAGTGACATTATGTTCTGTGTCTTCCTTTAGATGCTGGAAAGCTTTGATTATCTAATATTTGCAGAACTGAACTGTTATTGTATCAGAGGCACAGTCTCAATGAGATGTGCAACAAGTTTACAGTGAATAATACACTTGTACTGATGAAGGGCTAGTGTTGCCCGAAAGCTCTGCTAACTTTTCTGGCTGTTTTACTTTATCGTTTTGATTTAGCTTTTCGCTTTTTTTTTTGTATCTCCATTGAGATCCAGCCACAGCATTGTCATTTTTTTAGTAATTTGCCTTTGGATTTATATACACATACACATACACACACTTATATATATACAACAACAAAACAATTTAGACATAAGACAAATTACAAACAAATTAAGTAAACTGAGAAAGATTAAAAACTAAGAAAAGGTGTCAATTAAGTTTGAGAAGGAATTTATTATATATATTACCATTTTTCAATTATTCTGTTGTTGACAATAGTGATTATTAAATTCGTTATAATGTTCTTGCTATACTACTCAGTAAATTAAATAGTTGATCAAACATCGATTGCAAAAACTATAGCTTTTGGCATTAGCCAATACCACAATCCTTTTAATTCAGATAATAGGCTTGAAAAGGACGTTTGCTGTTTAAATTTGTTTGCAATTAATTATATAAACACGAACAAAAGAATAATATTGTTTGCATAGCGAATAAACATTATTCCCTGTACATTAATTTACTTTATAAATGAAATTATATATGTATTATGTTCATGAATTTCAAGATAAATCAATTCCACACGATTTGTCGATTTAAAGACCATGGCGGCCTTCTCAGTTCTAGTGAAATTCTATTGGTTCGCTTCGATAAAAAAAAAACACAATACACTCGGCGTATTTTAGCAATATAGGCCTACATGGTTAAAGTTTAACATCAATATCCCTTTTTTCGGTGTATACTAATTACTCAGATTGGCATCTACTAAAAATAGAATACGAATACATTGGAACAATACTTACGCAATTACCATTTTTCTATTCTGTTACTGACACTAAAGATTATTATATTCGTTATAATATTCTTACTATACTACTCAGTAAATAGTTGATCAAACACCGATTGCAAAAACTCTATAGTTACGGCATTGGTATTAGCCAATAAAGCTTGGTTCCCACTAGCGACGCTGCGTCGTTACGTGCTAGTGAGAACCAGGCTTAACACGGAAAACGTTAGTAGCTAATAAAGCTTGGTTCCCACTAGCGACGCTGCGTTATGTGCTAGTGAGAACCACGCTTAACACAAAAAACGTTAATAGCCAATAAAGCTTGGTTCCCACTAGCGACGCTACGTTACGTTCTAGTGAGAACCACGCTTAACACTGAAAACGTTAGTAGCCAATAAAACTTGGTTCCCACTAGCGATGCTGCGCTACGTGCTAGTGGGAACCACGCTTAACACAAAAAAACGTTGATAGGCTCGCAAACGGCGATGTTCTGTTTAAAATTTTCAATTACATAACAAAAACAAAGAATAATACTGTTTGCATGGCGAATAAACATTATTCCAATAGGCATACCTTTACAAATGAAATTATATATTCATCAATTTCAAGATCAATATTTATTGCACACGATTTGTCGATTTAAAAACCGTGGCGGCCTTCTCAGTTCTAGTGAAATTCTATTGGTTCGCTTCAATTAAAAAAAAAACAATAAACTCGGCGTATTTTAGCAATATACAATATTTGAATTAGAACTTATTTTGTCATTTTAATTTTTTTCTGTTATTCCGTTAAAATATAAAACTAGTTTGACCAAACAAAGTGTGATGTGCCCAAATATGGTATTTATATGACGCCATTATTTACAGTTTGATAGTCAGAGATTTATAAGTATTGCGACGTGTTTTTATGAATTAAAAGCCTCTTATTATTTGCGACCGATTCGATTTATATAACTGAGGCTAACCTTCGATTGAAAACTGAAGTTATACAACATGCTAATATCGATAAGATGATATCACTTTATCACAATTACCGTACCACTGTAATCCATTACCAAACCGTTCAAATAATTTTGTAAAGAAGGTTTTGAAACTCTATTTAATAATTAATAAATATAACGAACTCCATCTTTTGCTTAAGCCCCTTCGTCGGTAAATTCTTTAGTTTTCAAGTAAAACGACATTCAGATTATAAGTGAGTAGATTACGTTCGAGCTTTTACCATCTACGTTATGAAATCACCTTGGATTCATAATAAGGCCTTCCAACCAACTGATTAAATCTGACTGAAAGAAAAGAGATATCAATTGGACCATATTTTGGTCGATAAATCACGTCGACAGAAAGTAGTCCGATATAGATATTAGCAATAGTAGTATTTTGAAAATGCAGCTTTTTTCGAGTCGCGCGAAGCTTTAAAAAGCCCATTGCGAAGAAAGTGTCGCCTGACAACACCAGTCCCGGTTCGAGTTGACGCTTCGCGCGTGTCGCTTCGCGTGTATATTATTGTTCAGCAATGTGCAACATCACCCTTAAATATGCAACTATAATAGTTGCATGGTATTGCTAATAATATATTGATTAAACTGTAGTGATATTTATTTTTGTTTGAAATCAAATCGATTTAGAAATTTGAAACTCACCACTCTACTGTAGAGTGGTGAGTTTCAAATTTCTAAATCGATTTGATTTCAAACAAAATTAAAATATCATTACAGTTTAATCAATATATTAGGCCTACTGTTAAAAATCTAACAGCGTGCTGATCAGTGGCACACAAATGGACACTTGTTATGTCCCAACTTTGAGACAATGCTATTGTTTTTAGCGTGTCTTACCTTGCTTTTCACACCTATCAGAAACAATTCTCTTCTACAGCTAGTTTCAATCCCTCCCACTGTGTTAACTTGCCATTGTTTCTGGCAGTCCTACCCATTTCCACTTATATTCCAAGTTTCCTGGACTTTCTGCATTCTCACTCCTGAGGACGATCAAAGCATATTGATCGAAACGTATTTTCAGAACTAATATACGTGGTGTACCGCAAACTTTATATCAGTATTAGTTTTGTTTTACAGTATTTATTGTTAATTAGGAATTTATTTTGTTTAAATACAGGTGTCGTCTGTTTTACCACGTGAATATTTGATGAAATGGAAATAAGATCGACCTGAAATACTAAAATTGCGACTTGGTATATATATCAAGTAGTCGTTTGAAATTGAGATAAGCATTTGATTGGAATAAACACAATGGAACTAAATGGTTGTCAGCCACGCGTGCGCCGATTGACATAAGTATAGCTTCATTTTGAAATCCAACAGATACCAAAGTTTAGGTCATGCATTTGACTCCAATACGAAATTCTGTCCGGATCATACAAAATAAATATTTAGTTTGACTTCTATAACATCGTTAAACTATATCGGTGTTACTGATTACATGTGTTCCATGCGACTGTGTTGACGTTTTACACGTTGCGCGTCTCGAATTGTGTCAACGTGTGACACATTTAGATATTTGTTGCTGTGGAACATTTACTGTTCATTTCAGAAAAAAGTTATACAAGAGATACGTTTATGTAAGTACCGATATTGTTACAAAAACGAAAAGAATATTGTTATAAATTCAAATAAATTACATTATTGGAAGATATATTTAGCCCTATTTCCAGCATCTAGGATTTGGTGACATAACTGTCATAGAAATGGCAATATATTCTTACATATCGTTAGTTATTGGAGTTGTCGCAGTGCTAGCAAATGGAGGCTCTTTGTATGTTTTTAAACGGATGAAGATGATTTCTAAAACTGTGACGCACTCTTTGCTATTTCACCAGTCTGTGATAGACTGCCTAAGCGCCTTACTTTTCTTACCGTTTTACCCACTCTCGGAATTATTTGGCATCTGGCAGGATAACGACGCGTTCTGTAAATGTAGAGGAGTTTACTGGATTTTGGCTGTAACTTCAACTGCCAACATGATTTACCTCAGTATTGAAAGGTACTATGCTATCGTACGACCAATGCGTCACTTGATTTTGTTTAAAGGACGAGCGTTACCAGTAGCGTTACCGGTAACATATTTAGCCGGTTTTATTTGCAGTGTACACGCGTTTATAGTGTCCGAGTCTGACCCAGTACAAAAAGTGTGCGTTTATAACTGGAACGGTAACGACACACTTAAACTTGGTCACGGTGTGTTTATATTTATCATAGAATGGATTATACCGACCACTATTTTTATATATGTTCACAGCAAAATATATCTGACTTTGAAAGCTCATGCAAGATCAGAATCTGCTACGATGTCGATGCCCAACACATCGACAGAAAATGTCAATAACGCACTCAATAAATGTTTGGTATCAATTGTGTTGGTGATTTTTGTTACGTATCTCGTTTGCTGGACGCCTAAAATATTTCTATATCTACTTGAGAACTGTGGCGTTAAAATAAATTCATACCTTAATCAATTTTCAGTATTGTTATTGACATCTAATCTGTGTTGGAACCCTTTCATATATACATTCAAATACAAGGAATTCAATCAAGGTGTTACAAGAATTTGGAACGAAGTTATCCGTAGAAAACCAAAAATGAAATCTTATGTTTCGCATGTCTATGGCAATAAAACCCAAGTTATATCCGTCTCGGAGGAGTAGCCACGCAAACTAAACATTGTACAGTAGGTCCATACGTGTTTTTGTCATGTTCATAATAGACCTAAATATAAAATCAGTCAAGATAATAAAAAATATAAATGGTTGGAAATAATTCAGATTTAGTGTTACACTAGATGTTTGTAGCATAACAATCGATGGTGTGTACCTGTACTTATCACTGTATCTTTATGTTCAGTATATTGTCTATTGTAGTATAGGTCTATAACGTAGTTCATTTCGAAGTCAACTATAAAACGGGTCTACACTTAGGTACTACGGTACAGTACGATATATCAAGAAATTCGTTAAACTTTAGCATTACCATATTTAATGCTTTTTATATAAATACTAATGTTGTTAATTAGTTGTAGTATTTCACATTTTCAAAATGTGATGAAAGACGGTGAAATAATATGTTTTGTGTCAGTATGAGTAAATCACCTATGTGTGTGCCACCGATGTAAAGGTGTTATTCAAAATAAATTGGTATTCCATTAAAGAAATGTTATCTCTTTATGTTGTTTGTTAAAAATCACAAGCTTAATAAACTTGAGCATAGAAATAGGTGTGTTTCAACATGTCCCACTGTATTAAAGTATCTGAGTATGATACTGGACCGATTAATAGATAAGATATCAAGAATCGGCTAATCTTAAACTAAGGTATAATAAATATAACATATACAGATATGCAAACCAAAAGTTAATTTAATATTCCAAGAAAAATGTCAAAATAAAACCATGGACTACAACTATGTCAATATTTGGTTTAAAGAAGCAATGGAAACAATCTATATTTAGCTTATGAACAAATTCGTTAAAAGCAATTTGAATTTGATAAATAATATCCGATTATCAAACTGGTAATAAGCGAAGCGTCCTATATAGGCTTCTTGCATGGTGACAGCACATTGATTTCTCCACTGTGAGGGAGAGGCTTGAATTTGTTTAATAAACTCTAAATATACTATAAGCACTTTAAATGACAATTCTGTAGGAATGACTTATGTGTTGCGTATTAACAGTTGCATTGCTTTGCATATACTGTACACCTATACGTAAACAGTACGTTGGTCCATACTTACATTCCAAAGTGAACCAATTATTGCTTACCTTAGTGAAGCTTACCTTGGTGAAATGTATTTTTTAGGAAAGTGCAAACCTCAAATTTGCATGCATGAATTTAAACGTGATGGAGAACGACTACGAAAGATATGTTTGGGATAATTACGCCGTGATTTCTAAACTGCCTATGCCACATATCAATTATACTTAGTTTTTAAATACACCAAACACGGGTTAAAATTCTACCAAACATTAATTATTGCTATCCAATCACGTTGAGATATTGAAATTGACGCCAAACTATGTTAGCAAAATGTGAACCACACAATAAATATGTCATCACTACCATATAAACACGCACATCAAGTTTTCTATATCACAACACCACTATGTATAGACCAAATATTATTTTTTGTATCTACAACTAATTTGGAATAATTCACTCCTATATACAGATATTAATAACAATTATGACCTCGGGTAATAAAATAATTGATACATCTATGTGGTACTGGCCATGACATAAAATATCATATTACAGATACATATTAAGGAGATAACGCTTGGTTCACACTAAGACACAAAGCAAGGACATAAGTGCAACATAAGATAGTTGACCAATCACAAGGGATGGATTATTCGAACTGTCGCTTGTCATTGGTCAGCACGCTTGCGGGCTCCCTTTACGTCCTTGCGTTGCGTCCTAGTGGGAAACAAGCATAAGAGTTAATTTGTCTAGTCAACTTTTAATTTTTAAAAGGGTCCTGGAAATAGGTTTTTAGGGTGAAGATTGCAATGTTTTCCCACCGTTTCGGCTCTTTATATATAGATTATCCTACTAAAATATGTTAACATTTTTAAAAAATAAATAAATAATACAAGATATATAAAAAAGAATGTGTGTATGATGTAAGTATATGTTAAATTGCTTATAGTAATACACATTCACTAGTAGATTGATTTTTTTTGCATTGTTAAACTCAAGGCAGATTGATGCAAGACTTTGGACACTAATACAACTGATAGAGCTAAATATTTAAGCTCTGTCCACACTATCAAATTTTATGTGATGTGCCCATATACGGACATGATGATGTTATAACAATACAATATTTGGGCACGTTTTTTTTTTGTCAAACTAGTTTGATAGTGTAGACAGAGCTTGTGAAGCACTAACTATAAGTTGAACGTGAAGCTTTATCATTACACTGAATGAATACTAGCAAAGACAGGGTGACTTATGGCAAGTGAACAGCGGTACATATTATAAGAGATAAGATAGGGATATAAATACAAAATCTCACAAATTTAAAACATGTGTTCTACCATGGAGAAAAAAAATGTATATACTTATTTCTCTACGGTTCTACTAAAATCAATCCTTAAATTGCAAAACCTACGAGAACATTTACAAAGGGCACTTTATATCTAAAATTGTCATCTAGTTTTTTAATTGTGGCCACGTAAAACAGATAACCATTTTTAAAATAAAGAACACTAAAGCAACATTACTAATAAACACTTTGAAGGATAAAAATTACCAATTTTAAGAGCTATTTAAGTCTTGAATGAGGTATTAAAACCATAGCAACGAGGTATCACACAAAGACACATAAAATTAAATATTAGCTTATAAAAATAGCTGAGTTTTTGTAAACTCAAATATTGAAAAGTTAATGCATTGAATAATTTACAATTTCTCCATACCATATCTACAAAGTATCTACAACATAAAATGTGCTGGATATATCGTAAAGACAACTTTAAAAAGCAAAACAAAATATTTTATCTGGTCTAGTTCTAATAGGCTTCTTTAGCAATATTTGCATAAACCATACCATGTATATATTTTCTTATACACATGAACACTTTATGCATTTTTTGTGATGTAGTGTGCGATTGTAAACCATTGCATTTAGTCTATTTTAAAAAGGTTTTTGACATCTGCTAAAGCCTTTTCTATTGCTTGGCCAAATTTTCTTGAATTCTGTAAGAAAACAAATACATTTTTAATAGAAATATACAAACATATCAAACTAGTTTGCCAAATATGGTAGTGATATGCTTAAATATGGTAGTGATATGCTTAAATATGGTAGTGATATGCTTAAATATGGTAGTGATATGCTTAAATATGGTAGTGATATGCTTAAATATGGTAGTGATATGCTTAAATATGGTAGTGATATGCTTAAATATGGTAGTGATATGCTTACATATGGTAGTGATATGCTTAAATATGGTAGTGATACGACATCATCATGATTCATTTTGTGTTTAGCTAATCAGTTTATTAACCGATCAGTGTTTCTATGAATGGATGACTAGAGTGTTACGTTGTTTTTCCACAGGATATCGCAGTTACGTTGTTTTGCCTAAGAAATGACTTTCATTCTATGCACGTCATTTCCAAGGCAAAACAACATATCTGTTAAAAGTGGTAATAACTTTTGATCAAATTGAATAAATTATTTAAAATTTTGTATTTAATAATAATTATTATTTATTTATACTCATGCAAAATTTCACATCATTACGATAATTTGTTTCTGAAATGCAAACACTCAAACTTCAATTCAATTTTTCTCGAAAAGCTAAATTTTGTAGTTACTTTGTTTTGCCTTGGAACGGCCGAGTTGGTAGCAGGAACGCTAGTAGACCAAATCATTTTGCTTTTATGATCATTTGGAAAATGATCACATAATGAAACATGAATGCAAAAAAAAAAAATTAATTTAAATTGAATGTCAGCCCAAATATGGTAGTTTTACAGTATTTTAACCACCAAGATGGAAAGAAATATAACTTACTGAGGTAGAACAGGACACTTTGCAGGAAATATGAATAAATAACATGTTTTCACCAGCAATGATATAAGAGACGCCATAACCATCATCAGATACCTGAAACAAACAGTTTAAGTTTTAACAGTGCTACTACTGTATGCTATATTCATATGTGATGTGTATTATTATTGTAGTATGGAAAATGAATTCATTATTATTACATTACAAGTAACATACTAAACACAGAAAGTGAAGTTTCAGTAATGTTAATTATGATCATTAATTTATAGCAACAATGTGCGAGTGAGTGGCCGAGCGGTTAATACAGTTAAGTGTAACTGTAATTAGCCATAACATCGGCTAGAGTTTGAGGTTCACTCGCTCCATGGTTCTGTTGGTACAACGAGTAATTACGGATAAGGACTATAAACAATAGGTCCAGTGTACACATCTAGCTCACATGCACTTTAAAGAACCTAGTACATCTTTACATCATCTTTACCCCAGTGTACTAGTACACACACAGCCACTGATCATAACTGGGCCCTCTGGCAGACCAGTCTTTGACTGAAGAGGTTACACAATATAAAATAAAATACAACAAATGTAAAAAAAACATTGTAAAATGGCTGAACAATGTTTGATTAATAAATAACATTTTAATTTAATATTGTAACATCATTGAGGAATTCAACAAATACATACTGGGCCAAATCCTCCTCCAGCTGATATGTACTCAGGATGTTTCACAAGGTCCATTTTCTTAGTTTGTTGATGAGGTGTTTGACTGGTAGATAGCCGCCATGGCTCTGTCAATGCCTAAAACATAAGTATATTTAGGTTAGGTATTAATAGGAAAACGATTTAAATGTAAATTGTACAAAATACATAATACCATTTTTACTAGTTTTAACAAGAAATGCCTAATATTTGTCCTTGTAAAGAGATAATTTGTCCTTGTGAACATTGATCAATAAAAAAGTTCTTAAGCTCTGTCTACACTATCAAAATGTATGTGACAACAAATGTGATGTGCCCAAATATGGACATGATAATGTCTCTAAAAGAAGTGGTAAGGTATGAATAGGCGCGGCTCATGGGCAATACCACTGTAAACAATTTTTTATTTTCGGGTTATGTTATCCCCTTGAAGGGGATAAGGCCTGTGTCGGTTCATCCAGGTAAGCTAGACACGTAATAGACTTGGACATATCACTACCATATTTGGCCATATCACTACCATATTTGGGCACATGACATTTTTGTCAAACTAGTTTGATAGTGTAGACAGGGCTTTAGAGTATATTCAAACCTCATGCAGGAAGGGAGATTCTTCTTCTAAATACTTGGACACAACATACAAACAGAACAAGTGCCTGTCAATTCCTTTGCCATTCATCGCATCTCGGTAACTTTTCACATGAACATCAACAGCTTTCTTAAACAGTTCTAATCTCTGTTGAGCCTGTAAAGGAATAAAACAAAATAAAATTAAAATTGATTTCTAGTCTATAGAGGCTTATACCCTTTTCACATCTGCAAAATGTAACAACTTTTAACAAGTTGTAACCAGGTTTGCATAGTGTGAATACAATTTGTGGAAAATCTCGCGAAATTATACAGGGGACCTCTGACCTCTGAAAAACACTGATGAGAGGCCTGTTTTTGTTCAGAGATGTTCCGAGTTATTACTGCGCATGTATTGCCCTAGTATTAAACTGACTAATCATAGTAATAAAATAGTGCACAAATAGCGTGATCAGTGTGAAAAGGACAGTAACAAATAGTCTATGAACTATTGTCTATTAACAAATAAATAAAACTATGAAACAACAAGACAAAGAAGACTCACCGAGTATTCTGGGTTATCCATGGAACGCACAAAATCACAAGATTCTATCGTACATGGCCGTACAGTTTCAGTTCGTCCCTCACGGAACAATCGCGTCATCGAAGCTTCATACGTCTGGTTAAAGCGACCTTGGTCCTACATAAAGTAATCATTTATTTGTTAATACTTTTTCCTGAAGCAATACTGCAAACAAACAAGGTTAACATCTTTAATGTCTTATTCTATAATTAGAAAACTGCATATCAATTTGAATGAATGCATCAAAGCTATTACTTTTCTAATTTAAATTTAGGCATATTGCCAAGAATAAGTGGTTACATTCATCTGATCAACTTGCCATCTGAGCCTATCTGTACCATACTGATTGCATCCTTAGGCAAGATGCTTTACTATCATTGCCTCGTCCTTTGTATGTCTCGTGTACATATAGTACATGTTAAAGAACTTAGTACATATTCGAAATAGTAGGGGATCTGGTAGGCGCTGCACTGCTGGCTGCTATGGGTCCGTGGAAGGCCCAATCTGAATTTCCTCAGTTTCCAGTTAAGCTTGAGGACCAGAATAACTACCTTTAACACTTTTTTGTCAAGAAACAAAATATCGGTATTTCACAGGGTTTAGGATCAGTAGGCAAGGATCTTAACCACCAAGCTACAACTCCACTCAAATATTTAAATATTCTTACCCTATAATAAGCTAACTGCATAGCCATTTGAATGAATGCATCAGGGCTAACTTTACATTTTTTCATCAGTCCTTTACCAAATGCATTATGTACTTTAACGTGGAGGTCTACATCGTTAGCTAAATTTATTGCGAATTCCCTGCTGGTATTGATTACACCCAACAACTGAAAAACAAAAACATAAATTAAATTATAATAATTCCCTCTTTGAATTTAAATGGATTAAAGTTTACTTTTATAACAAAAATATTATAATAATATACAGCAATAATATATAGCAACAAACAAAACCTAGAAATCTACACCTGGATAACCCGTGAAAGTTTAAGAGTGAGTGGCCGAGCGGTTAAGACAGTGGAACCGTAATCCAGCCACAACATCGGCAAGGGTTCTCAGCTCACTTGCTCCATGGTTCTGGTTCATGGTTCTCAGGTAAGGAGTATAAACCATAGGTCCAGTGTACACACCTTGCTCATCTGCACTTTAAAGAACCTAGTACATCTTTCGAGACGAGTAAGAGTATAAACTGGTTTCCAAGGGGGCCAATAGATATCTGGGATTGTTAAGATTTTAAGAACAGTTATATAAAATGATTAATAATTTAAGTTATTTACAATCTCTAAAATTACAATGTTTATAGTCATCACACAAATTGAAATCAATTTCTTACTTCTGGTACAATGTTCCACTTGAGCAGCTGCGGAGGGCTCAACTCCTTTGTTATGGTTCCTCTACAGTGGCCATCTTCTCGGTATCCAAGTGTCATATAGTCTTCTGCGTAGGCATATTCAAACAGATGGGCCATAATTGGGGCATCGGCACTAGGAAAACAATTTATTTTGTTATTAACATATACCGTATAGTTACATTTTCACAATCAAAACCACACATTATTATAGTATATCAAACAATATAAAGTATATATAAATTTGGTTTCAGAAATGATACGTTTTCTGCTAACTTTTCTGGCTGTTTTGATTTAGCTTTTCGCTTTTTTTTTTGTATCTCCATTGAGATCCAGCCACTGATACCCACAGCATTGTCATTTTTTTTCAGTAATTTGCCTTTGGATTTATAGTTAATATTACAAATATGATGTTATTTACAATCTACCAGCAACCTCCTTATACCAGACTTTCTGAAAACCGAAAACTCTCCTAATATCAGACTTTTCTAGTGTATATGTAGTCCAAAAGGCTCACATTTAGATTAACAGACTTTCCGGAAAACCAGACATATTAGCAGTAGCCCAAAGTTTAAATTGTATACATAATTAATTTAGATGATAATAATGAATGAGACTACTGAATAGCACGCAGCTAGTGAAGACATTAAATTAGACAAATTATAAGACAATAGTTTGATGAAATTATGTGTGCACATTACTTCCGATGAGCGTCCACATAACGCTTAATACAAGGGCATCACACCGTTTTTATGAAGAAGCTATGCAAATTTGCCAGAAGTGAAAAGTGCCGATCACAATATAAATATATACATATATACTTGCGAGTTTTGAAGTTATTTGTCTACACAAAGCTAGTTTATTGTGTACGCGAAAGTAGCACCTTTACTTCTGAGTCTTCTGAGTAAATTGTCTGTAGTAAGGTTGTAACTTAATACAAAGAACATCTTCACAGGCATTACTACCCGGGGCTTACAACAAACAAATTGCTCCTTCAAGTTTTACCTTCTATCCATCTATACGTCCCTAATGCTATTTATACATACTACGCTATATACAACTTACATTGAATGTTCAGCATTGCATCCAACTCGTCCATTCTTGAAGACAACAAGGTTGAAAGACTTGTCAAACCAACGATCATAACCTTTGCCATGGAGTAAAGAGCGTCCAAATCGATCTAACTGTGTGTAGTCATCCTATATAAAGAAGCACAATTAAATGATGACAGTTTATATACATTTCTTGAATACATTATTATTATTATTGAAAAACTGTTTTCATCTACCAAAACCAACAAAGGTAAGTCCTTCAATTCAAAATAAAAAATATTATAATATTTGCTATACTACAACAATTTTAAATGTACTGTATTAGAAAATATAAATGACTATATAAACATAAAAACTTCACTGTTCATATCCCCTTTACACTGCTGCAAAAGTGTGGAGATTAATTGTGTAACCGTGTCATAGACTTTCTCTTTGGCCCGAGAGGGCTGTGTTACTGTACAACAATTTGAGAAAATTGATATAGCAACCCAATGATTTTTTAAATAGAGCATACAGGTTAATATTAGTGTACAAAACATAATACAACTTATTAATTATTACTGATGAATCAGTTAATTAATTGTCTATCACATTAAAGCAACATGACCATGTGGCAACCCTACAATCAAGCTCACCAATTGAATAAAAACATCATCCCCAATCATCATGAAATACATTTATGAACCAAATGATAAAAACTCATAAACCATCTATTAATATTATATCAACTGTAGTAAGATCTACTATACATTATGTTAATATTCAAATCTCTTTGGAGAGATCTGGACATGCTATAACACAAAACATGCAAATCTAAAACAAACACCTCTCCATACAAATTTGCCATACTTGGCACAAATTTGTTAAATTTCTGAAGCCTTTTATTTGCTTCAAGAATGACCATACAACTCTGAACTTACAATAATGGTTTAGAAACTTTGTGGTGAGGGAGAAGTTGTTGGACATGTGAAGGGAAGGAAGGGAGCATTCATCATCTTTTGTTGATGATGGGGTAAACGGTTAGGATCAATTAATGTATGCTACCACATTTTAAAATAGTCTTCCATCTTATACAAATTTGCCATAACTGGTACTGGTAATATATCTGCATTTTATATGCTTTTACAAATGACAAATACATGATCTTGTTTCAGAAAATATGTGGCAAGGGAGAAGGTGTTATTTTGAGGGATGGAACATACACTATTGTTTTTTAGGGTAAAGGTGGGATCAATTAATGATATCTTGTCATGCACGTAATTTGATAAAAAGTACCTATTTGAAAAAAAACTATAAGCATTAGTTTGAAAAATAATTGTTAGTATATAAATTATAATAAAGTAGGATGAACCAAAAATGAACCAAATGATTAAAAGCATAATGCAAAAAGTAAGCAAAATAAAAATACCAGCACCCCACCCCTAGTGTTATTAAAAAGCATAAATAATACAGCTAAGAATAGCAAGTTATTTAAATAAGCAAGCATGCAATTGATTTTAATTGTACAGGTGAGTATCTGGGGACAAATTGTTTACTGTACCTTGTCTATAGGGTTTTCAGATGATCTCTTGGTATACCATGATGGGTAAACTTTTCGGAAGTCTTCAAGTGGTTCCTTGTATGAAACAAACATGGTGGCAGGGGTTTTAAAATGGACATGAAATGATTTTCAAATTGCAAGATATTCACAAGTTTCATTTTCACAAGTTGCACTAAGCAGATTTTAGTTTAATATCTGTTGTAGTATAGTATGTCATTTTTTCCAAAATATATCATTATATAGCCATAAACACCAATGTGTAACATGAAGAGATAGAAATTATTGTTTTTGCTTATAAATTCATATTTCACAAAACCATTAGGATACAAAGTTCTGTACTGTATTTAAAACAATGTTTAAGCTGTCTACACGATCAAACTTTATGTGACAAAGCAAATGTGATGTGGCCATATATTTTTTGGACATATCACTACCATATTTGGGCACATCGCACTTTTTTTTTATAGTTTGATAGTATAAACAGATCTTTAGTAATACATAATACCCTTTTCACATTCTGATTATACAGTTTACACACACAAAGGTGTCAACATCTACGTTTGTGTGGTGTAAACATTGCTAAGCGATGTGAAATAGTAGCAAAATTATCATTTTTGGGTTTAAAGGTGTCATTTGTTTAACAAATTTCCATTTGTTTTTACATAATTAAAATAAGCTAAAGTTCAATCACTTTATAATAAACAGCATACATCTTGTAAACAATAAGAAACTATGAAAGGTGGTATTACTTTTAGAAGAGACTAATTTGTGACCATTCTATGTGGAACTATTGGGGCCATTTTGGATAAAAGAAAAAAAAAGTTTCCATAATAAAATTAGACTTGCATAAACTCAAATACATTTGTTTACTTTTTTAAAGTTTCATGGCAAATACCTGATCATGATTAAAACAAAATAAAATTGTTTTGGTAAAAAATTATAATTGAAAGACTGAACTTTTATCAATGTTTTTTTTTAATAATATGTTTGTTGAGATGGTAAACATGGATTTAAAGGCAAAGGAGAAGGATGATACAAGGAGTGAATGAATGTACAGTGACGTGCTCGGATATAGACAAGCTAACAGAAACAAAAATTTGCAGAGAATTAAACAAAATAATAATAATACATAGTAAGATTATAAAAATGTAGATAATTTGTGCTTACAGGTCAGGTACAGGCATGAATTTTTTATACTCTGGTTAAGAAACAAAAATCACATTGAAAAAACATGAATTTCTCTTAAAATTAAATGTAATTATGCAATGTAATACCATATCCGGAGATTCCCTAGCAAGTGAAAAAAGGTGCAAAAAAGCTGGTGGGTATGCAGTGGATAGTTTTTGTTAAAGCAAAAAAATAAACGTCTGAAGCCCCAAAAATTAGGGGAAATAATAGATCGATTATTAGAATGCATGATCAATAGAAATGTTTTTCCCGCACCTGACCTTTAAAAAGTATAGAACATCAAAATAAAAAATGAGAAACAAATAGTTTAACCCATAACCAATATAATACTGCCAATTAGTGCAATAAGTATATTAGGATGTTCTACATTTTATAGTATATTAAAGAGTATTTTTCTGTACTAGGTAAAACAATATTAAATTGCTTACTTGGATTAATCAGGCACTCGTTTTTACCAAAATAAAACTAGCATCCTGTTGATTATCTTAATTCGAATTTAAACTACTGTAATTCATAAACTTTATTCAATGCAGTTATTTTGTTTTACAAATCTCATTTCATAAATTGATTGAATAGGCATCAACTAATAGCAGATATTCCTTTTTATCAGCAGATATTCCTTTTTATCAGCAGAAAGTTAGTTAACTGGTTATTTAATGAAATATTAAAAGTTGTCAGAAGATTGAAATTAAAAAATATAGGTATTATTAAATGAATTATATAGTAAATTGATGTGGTGTATATGGTTATTTTATCAGCATTATTGTTAGTATAATAATTATATATACTATTTTTAGGTGATCATTTAGAATAAAATGATCACCTATTGTTATTGTATGAAATCTTATTCCGCTTTATTTCTTTCTGTACAGATTTTGTGTGTCAATTATCTCAAAAAGTAAAATGTCAATGATCACAACAATTTTACAATATCTCCCAAATACTTTAACTTAATCCTAATAAGCTTTTCAGCGTGATCACTCAACCGTGACGTCATTTATACGCCATTTTGTGAAATCACATTATCAATCATATCTCCATAATTCATTATCATATATTAATGAAATTTATTACACGTAAACTTCAGGTCAAGGGTAAAAATATAAGCAAGTAAAAACGCACGTGCACGTAGGGTCATGCGCGTAAAATCGCGCGTTCAAAATTTAAAAAGCTCAAAATTAAGTTTTAATCAATTTAGAGCATGAATTAGGCCATTTGCGTGTTTCAAAAAATTACTGCGCAAAAATGCGTTTTTCAGCGCGCGATTCTTAAAAAGCGTAAAAATACGATTTTTTTGTAGAAATCGCATTTTACTCACCATCCTTAGTACACTCACCGAATTTGAGTTCGTTCCGACTTAAAATAACGCTATACGAGCATGTTAAAAATGACAAAATGCGCACATTAACTGCATAAAAGTGCTGAAAATGATGAAAAATAAGGCATTTTTAAAATGAAAATCATTCTTCAGAATGCACGATGACCCCCAATTTTTTTAAATTATTCTGGAAGCCATTGAGTTCTAGATATAAATTCATGTACACATTTGACGTACAAAATGTTGTGAAGTCACCAAATGGCCACTCAAATTTAAAAATTAGGTTTTTTTCTCTTTTGTCATAGATTATCACATTCAACTGAGCGCATCTCGGTTATTTTGTGCCAGATTTTCGCTAAATTTTTTGTATATGATTGCTCATTTAATTATCTTTCTCATGAGTTGTCAACATTTTCATTTTGATGACGTCATCACGCGTAAAAACTTGAATAACGTAGGTCGTGTAATTTCACCTACACCATACATTTGAATATCTTACAGCTCTTCCGAATTAAATGTGACCTTGATGATTATAATTTATTATGAAAGCTGATGAAATGTAGATATGAATTCATATAAAAATTAAGCCTATCGAATGTTGTGATGTTATCATATGGCTAGTTGAAGTTAAAACGTTGTTTTTAAATTTCTTTAGTCGAAGTTATACAAATTTCAAAGAGCGCGCATTGCGCTTCTACGTGTCAAATTCTCTTCCAATCCTTATATTTATTTGCTCAATTAATTATCTTTCGAAATTGTCATCTTCGAGTTTATTTTGATAATTCCATCATACCAAAAAAATAGAACATGATGTGGGTCCCGTAATTTCACCTCTGCTACACTGTATATAGATATACAGATACTGTACATATTGTATATGACACATAATAGGTACAACTCAGCACTATAAGTGTATATGCATCATGTCATAGGATGGCGTACATCAGCTTTTTACGATCGCATGTTAACGTACGTGCATGTTTAAAAAGTGTTAATTTCATTAAAATGATAAAAATGATCACCTATAATTCGTCAAAGTGACGAATTAAATTCTAGTTGTATACTGTACTTTTTGCGTAATATATTTAAAATTGAAGTTACTAAATCCATTTTTGCTCTACTTCGATGTAATTTTCTTTTTGGAAAGCACTAGTATACAATTATTCACTAAGCTGCTTCTATACTAAATGAATGGTAAAGAGAGGTTAACAGTTATGGTAATCATGTTTTCCTAATTAGTCATTACAATTAATAATTCCTAATTAGTGTACCCTGGTACCATGCAAACTTATGGTATTCCTATACCACAATAGTGTTATGCTGTATCATTTGTATAGTGTATTAAAATAAGGTCACTAGTAGGTGTGGTTTGGGTATGTTTAGATTGAAGTTACTGTAGTGTATAATTGTAAACAACAAAATCTGTGGCAGCTCAGAATAGAGATTAGCTTTAAGCTGATGTCGGGCTTAAAGTGTTTCCTTACAGGCAGGAAATAATATTTCTACCTTGTGAAGTGAATCATGAAAAATGTATCATGGAACACTGGACTACTGGTATTTTAATAGTGGTACAAATACAACAGAAAGGTATATTTGACCACCTCTAATAATAAGCCTGTTATAGGCATTAATTTAATACAATACATATTAAAGATGTACTGTCCCCCAAAAACATGAAAAATAAAGATTAATAAAATCAGACTTTGAATAGATTATTTTTTAGCTTTAATAAGTTAATCAATTCTGTAGAAAAAAAATGGAAAAAATTAATGTTTTCACTTATAAAATTACAAAATAAATGGTTAATTCAACCAAAAACATATTGGCTGGCAGCCAATTTGACTATTTTGTTTTGCTTTAAATTACATTTTTTTAGGTAAATACTTTTTTTTCCCCCGATCCAATTTTTGGTTGATAACTATTTGGTGACATTAAAATGGCATATTCAACAGAAAAATTCATTTAAGAAATATTTTTTTTAGGGGACAATACATCTTTAATGCATCTTAAAAATGTCCTTGATTAAGATTATAAATAGAAGAAAAATGATGTCATGTAAGTAACTTAAAGCTTGTTTCCCTCTTGGACGCATTGATTGGCAAAATGTAAGTGAGTTAACCAATCATAAGCTTGTTTCCCTCTTGGACGCAGTGAGTTAACCAATCATAAGCGCCAGATTGGAACCAAGTGGAAATATCTTAATATAATAGTAAAGAATATTTTTAGAATATGTCTAATTTATATAATATATATCTTCAAAAGTTTGTTTCATTAAAATGTGAATGTTGTATAATGCTTTGCATGTCAATTCTTTCAACAGGAAACAAAAACCAAAGTTAATAAATGCCATTATATAATAAATATATATGCAACCACAAACACCTGCATGTTTGTTTTCACCAAGTGATGCCAAACTTTAAACCTTATCTTTTCTTATCACATTTTAACAAAATCTGTATTCACCCTGTGTGTACAATTTATATGTAGAGGAATAAAGCTCTGTCTACACTATCAAACTAGTTTGACAAAATGTTACACAAAATGTATGATGTGCCCAAATATGGTAGTGATATGGCCAAATATACTATTGATATGACATCACCATATCTGGGCACATCACATTTTTTGTTACATAAAGTTTGATAGTGTAGACAGAGCTTTAGATTATTGGTAGAACACTTACTGGGTCATAGTCATGCTCATCTTCATCGAGTACAACAACAAATGCAGCCTTCTCAATTATATCTAGTGACACTTTGTTGTCTCCTGACTTGAAAAACTTCTGACGGGCCGCTGCCCATGGAATTCTAAGAAACAGAGCAGAGTATAAATGACGCTAGTTACAGATTAACCTGAACATATTACTATTTATATAACAATTTATAGGAACGTTTAAGTTTCCAAAGTAAATTTAGTAAAAATATAAAAAACGGTTTCAGCTAACAATAAATAAATAGAACTTTAACTACATAGTGAAACTATCCCCCGTCGGACACCATCCCGGTACTTCTAGAACTAGATTCGGGGTTGGTAAAAAACTAAATCCCGCCGGACACCATTCCTGTATTTCAAGGTTTAGAGTTGATAATAACTGGTAATAATTAGTTGCGTAACACAGAGGCATAAGTGGCCCTCCAATGCTGGAGGCCTTGCAATGTTTTAAGTTTTTTTTGACATATTTGAATGCCTTTTTCTTCCAGGCCCTGCACAGAGGCCCCTGGGTTTAGCCAGTGTGCGCTCATAGCCGTTACGCCACTGGTAATAATAATGATCATGTAAGTTGACATAAAAAGTGTGCCCAAATATGGTAGTGATATGACAGCATCGTGTCCATTTATGGGCACATTACATTTTGTCACATAAGGTTTGATAGTGTAGACAGAGCTTTATACTCGTCAATACTGGACAACAAAGATGTGATCCTTTTGGTTATTATGAAGGAACCTTTCCATATTATATACTCTTACCTTTCTCCAGCTGTGAGTGCTGGTATATACTTATCACCCTCACCTGGCTCAGTATCGTCATCCAATATATATTGGAACTGCCTAAAGAACAGAAGCAGTAGTAAATAACAACTTCAATATCCTCTTTAGGGGGATGGATTTATGGACAACTCTACTACTACTCTTAAGATAGGTACAGCTTCAACAACCGCTTCATGAGGATGCATAGCATGAACAATACATAATGACTACTTGATTTTAAAGATTGCATTTGACCTAGTTTAAACGTTTAAAAAATCAAATACAAATTATTAGTGATACGGTAGCCATATAGGTCAAGATTCCTGCTTATTACTACCATGAAACTGGCTTTAAATTTAAAGTTTAAAGATGTATTGTCCCTTGAAACACAAAAGAATGAAGGTCAACATATTCTAAATTTAAATTGGCCACATCAAAGTAATATTAAAGTTATTCACCTTAAGTCAAAAATTCGAGCCAAAAACAACAATTTTACGTAATTAACAGCTAAATTAATTTTATTACATTTCGTCTGGATAATTGTCCCGAGAAAAAGTAAACAAAGATTTCAAACCATGAGTATACATTAAGCATGATGCTAATTAGGATTGTTTACAACTCGTCACGGATGAGAAGGTGTTTTACACAGATCGCGAGGAAGTTTTATGATTATACATACAGAGTAGCCAAACAAGCGCGTTGCATTATGAGATATGTTTTGATAGAAAACTTTGAACTAAAAAACGTCTGTATTTCAGTTAATTGATTTTTTTTCCGACTCATAATTGGTAAAAATTAATAACTATTATGATACTTCAAAATGACCGACTTTTTTTCGAAATCTTTTTTAAATTTTTTTTGGAATTTGGCAAAGGGACAATACATCTTTAAGGTTTAACTTTAATTTCCACAAAGGCCCAGATCAACAACTGGTTGTTCTAGTACACAATTTTTATACAAATGTGTATTTCTTATCTAATAATTGCTGCATCTTGAAGAGTTTATAAAACTCACTCCAAATAACGAGAGGCAAGCCATGATTCAATGTTTCGATCTTTATTTTATATATCTGGATGATGATTTAAGCCTCCTGATAATGATCAAATAAAGATCGAAACGTTAAATCATGGCTTGTCTCTTGATGAATTTCATTTAGCATTTGGTTAAGGATGAAATTTCTTTTTTAAAAATCTATAAAAACCAAAATGTTTGAAAGTTAGAAATATTTTCTGTAAAGTGTAAATATTTTAATTGAGGGTGAGATTTTTATAATTATACTTACTGTTCCAATTCGCATGCATTAAGATTGTAACCGTTTATCTGAAAAAGTAACTTGTAAAATCGGCCCATATGGTACACAGCCACATGTCTTGAAGTATGGAACGTCACAACTTTATCGGTCTCTAAGCCTGGGATTCTTGTTGTGTTAAAAAGCCTTTCATACTGCCATGAACATAGTGGCACAAGATTCTGAACCATGATAGGGTCCAAGGTTTCTTGAAATATTTCTTTGCGGAATTTAAGGCAAGAAAGTGTCACATTAGCTGCCCTAGCTGCCTGGAATCTTGAACTTTGCCACATAATAGTATCCTACCATTAAAAAATAAACTAATTAATTAATCATGCAGCAACATATTTTGAGAATTAATCAAGAATAAATGTGTTTAAATACTGTAAAAGGAAATCATTATCTATGCTCACGCTAGCCATTTGCGTTTTTGCAAATGGCGATTGGAGTTGTCAATTGGCGAAAAATAATTTGATATCATTCGCAAAACTGGCAAAGTTTTCTGTAAACCACAACATTGCTGCCGTCGTCGCCAGCCTATGCGATCGCAATGTAGAGATATTGCGTTACTTGCCTATCAACAACGTGTTTATACGTCACTCAAGTAAATTAAAACAGGATTCCCATTTGGAGGCATACTTAAATTGTACAGGCGAGTAGTTGGAAATCACGTTATTTTGTGAATCGCTATTTTCCTTCGGGTATTCCTAAATACCAAGCTTTACAAATTTTGCGAAAGCAAATTTGACCTTAGCGTGAGCGTAGATTATATACATTAATTGACATGGTATCCAGATAATGATGCTGGTTTGGATTACCAGCACAATTAATTTATGAGATAACACTTTATTTACATGATCTATGGTAAAAATAATTAATTTGCAAAATAATGAAAAAAATAACAAATTAAAAAAAATATTACGATGGAAAAATGTATATCAAAATTTGAAATAACAGTCTTATTCAGCTTCAGCTATACCCTTTTCTAAGACAGATTCGGTACCTAGGCTCTCAACAATAAATTGTAAACTTTATTTATGAAACTCACAAGGCCATAATAATTGCTGTTAACCATGAGTGCAGAGCGCCCTCTAAGGTAGACATATTCCTCCCACCAATCACTGACATAGTTTGACGAGGACCACCATTTGAGGTACAAGTATCTTTGTAATCGCATCCCAAGGTTCTGTTTGAAGTCAGTAGCGAGGCGTTCCATTTTGTTGTACTTTTCATCATCCATAAATGGACGCACTGATCGTAAATACTAAAAAGAAATATAATCAGTTAGATTAGATATTGCTACAGGTATACATAGCAAATCTCTTTTACATACTGTAGATATCTTTACAATACTTGAAGGGTTGTTGAGAGCGACTCATTTTTTTAAGCATAAATAAAAATAAAATTCTTTCAGACAACTTTTCTAAAACCAGAATTATCTTACATTTAAAAGGTCTAAAATCAATATCTAAAATGTATTCTGTAAAATGGAGTTTTCAGAATACATTTGTATCTACAATTCTTCAGTATCATCAAAATGCAAACGTAATACAACATGTATCACATGTGTTCCACATGTATCACATGTGTTCCACATGTATCGCCTATAGTAATTTATAGATAGATAGACCTAACCTTACATGATACTGTACATACACAACATGTGATACACATGAGATGCTGATAATGGGATAATAGGTGGAGATACAGCACCGAGAATTAGGTACTAAATGAGGGGGTTTGGGCCCCTCATAATTTTCCCAATTTTCGTTTTCATTATTTATACAGTGTCAATGAAAATCTATATAAGGATGCTGTATACTAAAATATTTAATTTAAATTTTCTTAAAATATTAATATTACTACCTAAGCCTCAAAAGTTAAGAGACTTGGTTTAAATTACATGGTGTGTGATTCCTTTCCATACATTTTATCATGGAATAAAAGATCTCAATGATAAAATGTATAGGTGACAGTGAATTGACATAGTGTAAAAGCGAAATGTTATAGATGCGAAACTTGGCCAGACAAAATGTTCAATGTGACCTTCTTATAAATAGATTATCAAAGTAGGTTGAGAGAGTTTTATCAAATTATTTATACAGTGTCAATAAAGGCATTGTTTATTATTAGTGCTATATTGTTTAAAAAAAAAAATAAGTTGACAAACCCTTCGTAAGGTATCATCAATAGAAGGCAGAGGTAGATTGGGTAGTGTGGCCTGGTAGCTGTACAGCTGAGGCTTACGAGTACAAAACACCTTCAAACAAATCTGTAAAAAAGACATAAACAAAATCTATATATGAATGTTCATAAAAATTAAAGGTAACAAGGCTACTACCTAAGCCTTAAAAGTTATGAGACTTGGTTTAAATGACATGGTTAAGATTTACTATAGTGGTGTATCAACTGTTGATGCTGAATATATATATATATATATCAGTCTTTTATTTATTTTTTTTTCACATAAAAATATCATGTACCAATTGGCCATAAGGATTAGCCTTAAGGATTTAGTTCCCTTTTGTGTTTCCTGCCACTTACTTTGTGGCCATGTTTTTGTTGTGTTTATGTTTTTGTCAATAACGGTCATTCTATCATACAAAACATCACAAATACTGACCACCCATATTTTGGTAAGTAGTGAAGACTTTCCTCTTGGTTCATACATAAACCTACGATACGATAGTACAAACTTTAACATGTATCTCATGGAGTAAATGCCAACCAACCAGAGTATTGTGGCAAACACTATAGTGGACATGTAGCTACTGGTACCAGTGTCAAGATATGAGCCTCTGTAATGTAAAAAGAGTAATAAATATGAAATATCTTTATTTTACCTCTCTTTTTTAATAATGAAATATAGTATATACAAAATAACTGATAATTATCTGATTTAAATGAGATAATTATCGGTTAATTTTTCTTGAGCGAAATTGGTTAAACCCTGTTTCCACAGGAAGTTTTATTGATTAATTAATTATTCTGTGGAAACATGGCCTTAGATAACGCACCCATACCTTTTAACATGGGAAAAAAATATCCCAATGATAAAATGTATAGGTGACAGTGAATTGATATGTAGTGTAAAAGCGAAATGTTATAGATTCGAAACTTGGCCAGACAAAATGTTCAATGTGACCTTCTTATAAGTAGATTATCCAAGTAGGTTGAGTTTTATCAAAATCAAAACATTTCCGATAACTAACAACAATACACCAGATAACAGTTTAGTAGAGGTGTACTTTACCTAGGCCAGTCAAGTTTGTTGATGTATATTATACTACTGTATAATATACATCATTGAGACATAGACAATGTCAAGTCAAGTATCATTTATTATCATTTGTTTAAGAAAAAACATAGAAATTATGTGTACTGTACTGTAAGATACAGAATGCATCGCTCCATTAACAGTATTGGATGATTGTTGTATAAAGCGCATAGAAACAATGTATTAGACGCTACATAAGACTACTTATTATTATCTAAATAGTGTCTTTAGCTTGTTAATTTTGATTCTAAATCGTATAATATACTTACAATGGTAGATATTCACGTACTGTAGCAATCAAACCCATAGAAGGGTCGATCCTAGCCAAACTGACAGCCAATACAACGCTTACAACTGCAAGCCATGATGCTGGACTTGCTGGGTATGTTGTGGTTACTAGATGGTTCTACAAACAGAAAATAACATCTATTATTTTACTGTAGTTTAAGCATATTTTGGATGTTAGGCTGTTGGTCTACATAAAATTCATATTGCATAAAAAACTTGATTGAAATAAAAATTAAATTCAAAAAGAGTAAAGGATTGTCTAGGTACTGTATTGGGAGTATGTTTCCATACGCGTTTGATCTAAAAAAAATGACTGGGGTAGTATTGTTCAGGTAAAATATAAATGTCCATTTACAACCATACTGGAACAATATTGGAGAATTTTTGTCTATTCTTAGTTCCTATTATTTTGTCGATTATAAAACGTTCTATTTCAGCCGGAAACTCCTATAAAACACCAATTTTACTGGAGGGTAAAATTAAGGTAGGCCTACTGGTAGGAATCCAGTCATAAAAGCAATATGAATCATTTCCCTTGTCATTGAAAAAAAAAGAAGACTTTACGCAAATAATCTTCATTGCCGCTCAATTTAGATTTAATATTAACATACTGCGTCACTTCACTAATAAATTATAATGTTCACAAAATAAATAAAGCCTTATCTCTCACAAAGAAAGTGACGAGATGGTTTAGACTGTATGTGGAACTTTGATATTTACCTATAGCCTCCATAATAGAAAGGCGTCTAGAATATAAAGTAGGTTAATTAATGGATTTTATTATTTAAACAAAGGAACTACAGATTTAAAAAAAAAACAGGAAGTAATTTCTATCGAAAAATACAATACTGTAGTAATTAACTAATTAAAACTAATTAATAAAATGTAACCCTTGTGTTGACAAAACACTGGCTTTTCTGTCAGTGTATGTGCAGGAAGGGAGAGGTAGACAAAACAAAATTACAGATAATAAAAAAAAAACAATTCTGGGCAGTTACTGTACTCAAAAATGATTAAAACAATATACTATTTTTTCTTATTCAAATTTATCGCAAATATTTACTGTATTTAATAGGTTTTACTGTAGCGTGTACAGTACAGTAACCGCAACCACAATATCAAATTTATACTAGATAATAATTTTTTTGTTGTGGTTTGGTTTACCACAACTCAACTGTGTATGTTTTAGATAGGAAATAATAGTAAACAAACTAAGTAATAGTGAAGTGTAGTATGCGATAAATACCGGAACTTAAACAAGATACTGTAGATTACAGATATCAGTAACTGTAGGCTTTATACTGCCATTACACTTTAGACAATTCAGTTGTGTTTCAGAAAAAAGAGCTAAAATACTTATATTGGTGCCCATAGAAATTAACTGGTCCATATAACACACAATGGGCAATTGTGGGCTAAACTAACAGCTTTTTTTCTGAGCATTGACTATTAAATTTGAATGCTCAAACTTCTAATATAATTATGCATACAAAAAAAAACAGGTTAACTATTAAATAATAAAAACTCAGTTTGTACCCCATACATAGAAGACACTAAATAGTTTATTAATATATTTGGTAAAGGGGTGAATTCCCTAATTTGCTTAACAATGCAGAAGTTGGTATATAAGACAGATTGTTATTTACTGAATCAGCTTTGAATTATTTATGTACACAATGGTATATCCATGGTAAAATGACTGTATCTTATTTAAACCTATTCCTTTGTTATCAGTTATCTTGCTTTGTATGCCCTTACTGTAAAAATAAACTATTTGTCAACATAACAATTATGCATATCTTAGGCAATAGAGACCATTGATTAAAATACAATTTGTAATAGTTGTATTATTGTCAGCAATGTGGGTTTTTCGCGTGCCGACTAGGCTATGTGATACACCCATTTACATAGCTAGTCTGCAAATTGGGATTCGGCAAATTGGGATTCGGCAAATTGGGATTCGGCAAACTGGAGTCCGCAAACTGGGAGGGAGTCGGCAATCTAAAAGTCGGCAAATTGGTCAGGTACCAAGGGAGCCCTACTGTACTTGAACAACATAAAATTTGCGGGATGGGCATATTAATAAAGAAATTGAATATTTGGGTGAGCTTATCATCAGTGTAAAATAATAAATAGTAATATAATTATAAATGGCCATACTCTAAATCTGCTTAACCGTTTCTTCCAAGATCTTTTACTGCTATCATAAACTGCTTTCAATGCTTCATGGTTTAAACTAACATCAATACCCTCACCCGTGACAGTAAACTGGAAGGCTACTGCCTGATGCGCTTCAGCCATCTTGCTTTGTTGATTGCCAAGAAGGGCACCTGAAAAATAAAAAATAAAAGATTGACGAAGGCTGCTACTGTAACTTGTAAGAACAATATACAAGACCAACAAATAATTGTTAGTGTACAATACAGGAAAAAGCATATTGCATATTTCATAAACAAGAAAGGCATATTGTATAGGTAAGCCTTACAGTACATGACCAATGCAACCAAAGATTGACTTATTTACACTTACAGTAACCTGGAAAGAAGCCAATCATGGGTTTATTTTATACTTTGCTAAGTATTATAACCATACTCAGTATCTGACACCAGTATCAATAATATTGCCTCCAAAGCAGAGCTATAAATATTTTATTAACATGTAATTGTTTTATTATCTAATTCGTCTTTCCTTCTTGTTTAGTTTGATTTATTGAGACAGATATCCTGTGTGTACTATTCAATTTGAGATAATTTGCAATTCCATTTTCACGAGGCAACTTTCACCTCATGAAATTATTTGTACCATTCCACTAATAAACATTCATTATTTGTATACTATTTTTTTTGTACTTGTATGTACAGGTTGTGTTTCTTTTGCATACTTTCAAATGTTCTTGAGTTACTGAACTAAATTTGACAATTGCATACTGCAAGAAGTGTAATGTTTATGACAGCAAAGCAAATATATACTACCACCCAGTAAGTTTAATGGAAAAAGATTTACTAACATTTATCAACAAATTGTATAAACCAATGAATGACAGATAGTGCTGCATTACTCAATCAGTTTAAAATGTCAAAATTGTGGAAAATATCAAGATAATTTATGCAACAATACAACATTAATATTTACTATGCTAGGTTTTGATTCTACAGTAGATTTGTAAAGATATCAATTTATTCCCAGGATATTACTATGTAGTATTATATAACACCTAAATAAATTCCTGTCATTTGATTTGGACGATTGTGGGTCACATGGCGTGCAATAGTACGCACTATTAAACGATCGTTTAATAGTACTTTTTGAAACATTTTTGTGTACGAAAAAAAAAACGTCTCGCGGATGAAAAAAAATCTAGTACTGTACACAATTATCCTATGATATGGCTCTGTACTGTGAAATACAACAGCGCCACCTGTCGTCGTCTGGTCTCAGTTTCATTTGTAAACACCGCCGCGAGATATGCAACAGCAGCAGATATTGTGTACGATTTGGACATTATGTACTAATTTCATTCAAAAAGGCATTTAAATTAGCTTTAGATCGTTTTTAGGATTTTGATTAATTAATGGGGACATCCCTACAAGACGTGGAATTGTTGGAAAAACCATAATTAGCTTAGATAAGTTCCAATTGTCTGTCGAAGTTTTGCCTTTCAGCCAAGCTAGTACTAGGCTACTAGGTCTAGCCTAGGTCATGCTAGTATTAGGCTAGGCCTAGCCTAGGCGTTTTAGCCTTGATAGGCCTAGGATTGTTTGGTCGTTTGTTGACATAATTAACACAAAAGTAGGTGTTTTTACGAAATCCATAAATATAACATTCAATATAAAATTATTAAAAACCAAATGTTACTGTTTTTAATCAATGTGTGTGAATGAAATGTAGCCTAGTAAGCTTTGGCTAGGGCTACCTTTTATTTGATTCAAATAACTAGAATTTATTTAGATGTTATATAAAACAAATAATGAATGTTTTGTATTCGTGTAATAGTACAAATAATGGCACTTGGTGAATGATGAAAGGTTATATCAACTCGGCGTTGCCTCGTTGATATAACCTTTCATCATTCACCTCGTGCCATTATTTGTACCATTACACTCATAAACATTCATTATTTGTATACTATTACCTTATATTCCCAGGGAGCCTGAGTATGAAAGTTGTTTTAAGTAAGGATGTTGAATTATGTACTAGGATTGCATTAACATAACAATTATTAGAATCGCCTTATTTTTCACATTTGATTAAAGACAAACAAAGTTATCTCAATAGGACCAATGGATTTACTGAAGTCTTACGTCCAAATTTAGCCTACTGTACATGGGATAGAAATGTAACTCTAAAACATGGGTCTACAATACTCTGTATTCTGAAAAGTTAAAAAGTATCAACAATTACTGTACTTTATTAACCAGTTATTGACTAAATAATTGTACTGTGAATTTACAGTTCTGCCTCAAATATGCCATGGCTTTCCAATGACTTGCAAGTTAGCATTTTATATGTATTTAAATAATAAAGCTACTATAATCTAATAATTATGCACAAAAACACAAGAATACAGAAGTGTAAAAACAACAGGATGCATGCAGGGTGCGGACAATAAAGTACTTAACAACACAAGTAGTGTACAGTCTACTATAATGATCATGATTCAGACCTGATCTAAGTACGTTGTATAGAATAGTAAGTGCTTAAAGTACTTTGAATACTGTAAATCCAGGAAAAATAAAATATCAAAACAGATCCCAACTCATTCAGATGCAAAGTGGAAATACTACAACTTGCAATCTGTTTTTGATAACTATACAGTAGTTATTATTACTATCATTTTTAATCTATTTCTAAATACTGTAGTACAGTACATTATTTTCAATTAGTTTGTTTACAATGCAAAGTTCAATTGTATTAGCAAATGCTTTTATCTTACTGTACTGTACGCATGATTAATAACAATTAACATTGACCATATTGACTAATCATTTTTGGTATGAGGTCAACAATACATGTTACACAACATGGCCATTCCTGCATGTCGAACAGTATTAAGGGTCTTTCACACCTGTTCCGGCACGGCGAATCGAACATCAATGTTTCGTTTTCATGCGGCTATGCGCCAATCGATATGTGCGTAGCCGCGTGAAAACGAAACATTGGCGTTCGATTGGATTTTCCAGCGCCGGACCGGAATCGTGCCGGAACAGGTGTGAAAGACCCTTTAATCCTGAAAAATTATGAATTGTATTTTGTTGGATTTAATTTACCTTCCCCTTAAAGATGTATTGTCCATTGAAACACAAAAAATGAAGGTCAAAATATACTAAATTTTAATTGGCCATATCAAAGTAATATTAAAGTTATTCACTTTAAGTCGAAAATTCGAGCCAAAAACAACAATTTTTACGTAATTAACAGCTAAATTAATTTGATTACATTTCGTCTGGAAAATAGTCGCGAGCGAAAGTAAACAAAGATTTCAAACCATGAGTATACATTATGCATGGTGCTAATTAGGATTGTTTACAACTCGTCACTGTTGAGAGGGTGTTTTCACACAGATTGCGAGGAAATTTTATGATTATGCATACAGAGTAGCCAAATAAGCGCATTGCGTTATAAGATATGTTTTTCAGTTAAAATTTTTTTTTTTCGACTAATTTTTGGTGAAAGTTAATAACTATTATGATACTTCAAAATGACCCACTTTTTTTCAAAATCTTTTTATTCTTATTTTTTTTGGAATTTGACAAAGGGACAATACATCTTTAAGCTCTGTCAACATTATAAAACTTTATGTGACAAAAAAATGTGATGTGCTTATATATGGACATGATGATGTCTTATCACTACCATATTTGGGCATATCACTACCATATTTAAGAACATCACATTTATTTTTGTCAAACTAGTTTGATAGTGTAAACAGAGCTTTAGATTAAGAATAAAAAGCTCAAGAAATGTCTTTTCCAATGAACTTTAATAAATTACTGATATTAGTGTGAAGACTCATCTGCATTGGTATCTATCAAATAGAATATATAATCACAAATGTTGAACACAACATAGTAAAAAAAAGAAAATGTTTACGGTCTCCAAAAGTGTGGACTTTAAAAACTACTGTGTGAATGATACAACTGACTGGTCAATTCAATTAACATGTGATTGTAGAGCACCCATAACGGCCAGTTACAATCCATTCTATTTCTTTCTTTTCAAAAGAATACAATGAATACAATACAGTACAAGATTATTTTTATTTATTTACTTTATTATTATTTACATTATTTAAATTATAAATTTTGAATAGTAATAAGTTGCAGTGCAGTATCCATTGAGGAAAGCTTTAAACTCCCTACAGTGTACCCACCCACTTTCCTTTACTGTGTGATTAACAATTTTATATTTTAACAACTCTACTGTATCTTTTGAATATAGGCCAAACCCACAAATCTTATCAAATGCCAAATAATTCTATCACAACATTTCCGGGTCATGTAAACAGAATTAACATTAATATCTAGTTATAATTATTTGTTATCAGACTTTATAGACGAAACTATATCTACTGCATTGCACATGTCTGTATACAAAATTACAGTTAAATTTTACATTTTTTCTATCAAATAGTATTTTTAAATGCTAAAGAGTAATTTACTTTTACTACACTAGCAACCCATATTGTACAATGGCTCATTTTAATTAATTAATTTCTTTTATTTGTGTTTTTATACAATGTACTTTTCAATATGAATAGTTATGTTACCTCTTTAGGTTACTATGCAAGCATACATTACTACATTACATGCTAATCAATTTAATAAGGCATTTCTAGTTTTAAATATTATAATCTATTCATTTATGTTTAAAGAAAAAATTAATAATTATTGTAACTAAAAAATGGTAGTAATTTTTAGGAAGTAAGTCTGTAGGCTTGAAGGTCAATGAAGAAAGACAAACTATAGCTGTGTTAATGCGATTACTTTAATAAGGAGACTTCTTGTTATCAGTATTGAAATCTATGTATCTTTGGGCATTGCAGACAAAACGATGGTTGAGATCCCTTACACGGTTTATTTAGCTCATCAGTGTCCGAATGCACACAAAATAGTACCTGCATAGTACTGTATATTCTCAAAGTCACCTTCACAAATGTGCAGACTATAAATAGGTCATACTGTACCTCTTACTAATGATATGAAAGCTATTTGGTCGTTCATTCTGCTAATAAATTCAAAAGATTATATATGAGAGTTTATAGTACCGAAGCTAATTACTGTAGTAGCATTTTACAAAATTCCAACAAGGAAACATACATAATTAAGTTTGAGAAACAAAATTATTCATCAATTCAAATAAATGTATAAAAACATTGATATTAAGTATACTTATATTATATAGCATAAATCTTGATAAATGTATATTTATAAATTTCTGAATGTGAATACTAGATCAAACCTGGGTGAAAATATGATAAAGCTTATTTTTGCAGAGAGCTAAGTACTAGTCCTATTCATGATAGAACTAATAATTAGCCATTTGGAGGATGTTTGTGAAGGGGGTTTTGAAGGGTTTTTGAGGTTTGCGCATGGTTTGAGCAGTTTAGTTTTGTGCCTTACGTGTTGTTTTATTGTGGAACTTACAGTATATCTTTCTCCCTAATTTAAAATGCTTAATGTCAACAATACATATTTCAACTCAATATTGCATGCATGGACCAAAACCATCCACTAAAATGTGCACTATGCGAGGAAACCTTACAGATTTGCTTTAACTTCCTTTGTAAATAAAGTACTTAAGCAAGAATACAGTAAAATAAGAAAAATTGTGATTTCATCATTATTGATAGTTACTAAGGGTATGTCATATTGTCATAACAAAAAAATTTTGAAATTAGTTTGTGGTACACTACGTACAGTATGTTACTTCTGAAAAGAACTGTTGAGTTTCTCATCATTATTATTATTATTATTATTATTTTATTTATATAGCGCTTTTCCAAATTAGTATAAAATGATCAAAGCGCTTTACATCAGCAGACCCAACAATGAGTCACTTCATAGGAAATAGATGTGTTTTGAGGGCTTTTTTAAATTTTAAAACCGTGGTTTGTTCCCGGATCACAGACGGGAGTTTGTTCCACATCACCGGTTCAAATTTTGAGAAAGTATTATTTCCAGAGGTCAGCTTTTTGAGACAGTGATCCAATCTAGTGTGATCTATCTCGGACCTCAGGCCTCTCTTAGCACATCTATACACCCGTAAGAGATTGCTCAGATAACAGGGCGCATTATTATTTATACAATTGTAGACATGAAGTAACACTTTAAAAGTGATTCTACTTTCAACAGGTAGCTAATGCAATTCATAAAGCAGAGGTCTAGAACTAACAAACATAGGTATTTGGTAAATTAACCTGGCAGCCCGGTTCTGAAGCTTTTTTAATCTCGAAACATTATGTTTGGACATTCCAACAAATAGTGAGTTACAATAATCTAACCTGGATAGAATTAGTGACCTCAAAGCCTCGGTACACGTTTTTTTGTCTAAACAATTTCTTATTCTACGCAATGCCCTTAAGAAAAAATTTACAGTACGGCAGACATTATCAATGTGGGGTGTCATACGAAGAAAAACATCAAACACCACACCAAGATTTCTAACTGTGTTGGAGGGTTTAACAATAATTTCACCAATATTCAGTTGAATATTTCTATTACTAATGTCGACTCTTGGTGGAGTTAAAACTAATATCTCTGTTTTTGATTCATTAAGTTTATAAATACTAAGATCATTAATACATTTAGTAATTCTATAAATGGCAACTTCGAGATCCCCTGGCACTTTAGGGTTAAAGCTGGTATACAATTGAGTGTCATCTGCATCTGTAGATGAAAAAGTATCCCATAAGACTTAATAATGTCAGCAATAGGTTTAATGTAAGTGGTAAAAAGTGGGGGACTAATTGTGGACCCTTGTGGGACACCAGAGCTAAGATGAAATTTACTTGATTCAGATCCATTTAAAGTGACTTTACAATATCTGTCTTCGACGTATGTTTTAATCCAGTTACTAGCATTTCCTATTACCCCATAGTTATCTTTAAGTCTGTTTACAAGTATATGGTGATCTACCGTCATCTCATCTAGAACAACTACAGATGGGCCAAAAGATTGACAGAATGGCAGCCGAGAATCGGCAAAAGAAGAAGAGAAAGACCAAAACATAGGAGAGATGATGTCATACTGTACCTTATACAGGTACAGTACAACTTGGGCTAGGACAGCACAGAACAGAAACAAATGGTACAGTAGAGGCTTGAAGAGGGCTACTGTACACCCGACAGGGGATGATAGAGCCGCGGTAAGGTAATGATGTTAAAAAACAAGCTAGCAATGCCCTAATTAATAATAAAAACAAAACAGTACCTTTGACATTTCTGCTGCGTGTTGACATTTTGAAGGTCTTCCATCCGACTATACTTTACAAAATAGTAGTCTATTTACTGTACCAGGATATTTAGTATAGAATTCTCACTAATATTTAAATACCAGGATAAAATAATGCAAGACTAAAGTACTGTACAAATGGCTATTCTCAAGCGCATTAACCTCTACTCCACTCTACCAATCAGATGACAGCTCACAGTGACAATTTACATTTTTTTGGAATTTTATGTTTGTTTATAAAATATAATTAGGTTTTTTTACATTGTAATTCTACAATTGGCTGGTACCCTTATAACCCTAAATATTCAAACAGTAAAAATTGAAATAATAATAATATTATGCAAAACAAATATGAATAATGTTACAAACATCTACCAGCATTTTTAGTACAAATAAATCCAGAAAAAATAAATATCAATATAACAGGATAATTATGACGTAATAATCAGAATGGCTATAATAATCAATGGATATTGTTAATGAATGAATGACTGTATGATACTTAATAAGATTCCTTAGATAATAGAATGGTAACGCACTTAATAGTTGTCCAAGAAATGCTACAGTACTACTGTACAGAGGAACCCAGTTTCAGTTCCAAGAAAGTAAAAGAGGATTCTAATCAGATACAGTACAGTACTGCAGTTATATTGTATACACAGGTAGGTATGTGTCATGAAGGTTCTTAGACTTTCTATTGTACTGTACAGTAGGCTATATGCAGAATATATCCATGTGCAAAGGGTAGTGTAGCATCTGTTTCAATAATGTTCACAAACACCAGGTTTGAGGTAAGTTTGGGATGGAATGATCTTTGTTTGCAATATTTACATTCTAAGTGGCATGATGCATTTTCTTTAAAGGTCTGTTTATAAAGGTACAGTAGTCATACGAGTCATGGTTCGGAGAATCCGGTACAACAGTACCGATAGCAGTACCGCTATCAGGGCATGTACCGGATTCGCCAAACATACTGTAGTACAGAAGGCTACAGAGGCCTGGCTAGAGCTACTGTAAAGCAGTAGTACCTAGCCTACTGTAGTAGTATTAGTACTGTATGGTGTATGTGTTATGCACAATTTAAACAATTTTAAATTGCGCAAGGATTTCCTATAATTAAACAGCAAATTTAAAAAATTTAAGAGAAGCCATTATGATGAGCAGAACGCTGCGAGGTAATGTGACAGGATCTTGAGTGCCGGGGGCTTCTTCTTTTTATGCCTACTACTACTACATTTCATGCTATTTTGTATTCAAATTGAAATTGCGCAAGTAAGCCCTTGCACATTTTAAATTGTGCATAACATGGATGGAGTAGGCCTAATAATAACTGTATACTCCTATGACTAGGCCTATGTGTGGTTTGATTGAATAGGCCCTTGTCCCAGCCGTCTTCCTTTATAATTAATATTATTATTAATAATAGGCTTTGTCAACCTGTGATTGTGTATCCTCCTTTTCACTTCATGCAAAAATTTGTGTTGACATTTCTATTTTTGTTTATATTATATTATTACAAGGCCTACATCATAACAACATCAAGAGATGAGCATTTGAAACTGTATACTATACACACACATATATTGCTAGGTCTTAGCCTAGCCCACCCCTATCCTCTTCCTCCTCCTCTATTAGTATTACTAGCAGATCGTCGTCTGCAGACGACCAACAAGAAGGCTGTATAGCTCATCCAGGCCTAGCTTACTTATTCTGCATTTGGTTTGGTCTTTAACGAACTACCGTCAACAAAATAATCATATATTATTTGCATAATGTATATGCTTTTTAAATAAACAAAACAATATCTTACCCTTATTAAAAACACCAAATTATACAAATATTTAGCAAGAGCTCCAGCTTTTTTTTGTGAATGAACTGCCCTGCCAAGCCCCCTGGGCAACAACTGGAGAGGGCGCTAGACAGCTGAGACGAGCAGCAGCAGAGCGAGCCATAATATAAAGAGTTGTGACTTCAAATTGAGTAGAAGTCACGTTTGTGTCCAACTATTCCTATGTGGAGTATGGAGTCTTTTGTTTTGAAAATGTATAACGTTCAAAAGGCTTTAACTATCGAATTTAATATCAAAACAATCAATTTGTTTAAAGGATTTAGTTAAAATAATAGAAAAATTATAAAGTTACTGCGAACATGATTTTAAACATAAAAAAAAATTCAAAGATAAAATAAAATTCAACAAAAAATAAAGTCTTTATATATATGGCTCTGGAGACTGAGAGAGCCCCAATAAAATTGTTCTTATTTTAAAAGAGATAACCATACATGGCCGGCTATGTTTTTACAAAACATCTCTATATCAAATCATGCATACAATAGAAAGTTACTATGATCACACAAGTCCTCAAAACATATCTTCGTGTGAATCTCAAAATATATTTTGCTGATGATTTTATTTCATTTAAATTAATTTTCTTTCCTTTTACAGCAAAAATCATCAAACCTGTGTAAATGTCTGTACTACATGTAAATTTAAATATTAATAATATTAATTTAATACAAAACGTGAGACCATCATTTATACAATTACATATTTATTGACATCTGTTTTATTAGTAACAAATATAAGCATCTTATTTTTCATTGCACATACATTTTTAAAGTTAGAATCATTTCTTTATAATTCCTTTTTTTGTTGTAAAATTGCAAACATAAATTGATAGCATAATCAAAAATAAACAGTTAAGTAAATATTTATACAAACAAATAATTAATGAAAAAAAGTTATACAGAGGAATACAGAATTATTTCTAGCTAAATATTAAAATAATTGCAAAATTTGTTGCAAAATTTGTTGAAATTGTAATGGTATAATATTCGATGGGTTGGAGCTGATCAAACGCTCCTCCTCTTATTAAAAAAAGCAGGTCTGTGGGATTTCCCTTTGCAGAACAAACTGCAGTAACTTCTCACATTGAATAAGAGGCTACAGTCTGTAAGTAGTATATAATTAATATTGTTAAAAAAATATAAAGATAAAGCAAGGGAGAGTAACTTCCCAGAGTACATACAATTTTGCAGAGCAGTAAAAAAGCAACTAATAACAGTTGCGTAACAGCTATATGAGCACTCACTGGCTAAACACAGGGGATCAATATTTTGAGGTGCCATAGAGCATGAGCAGCATCAGTGCAATTGTCGAGGGCCCCTTATGAGTGCTAAATCTGGGGCCTTTGTTCCCTGTGTTTACACCACTGAATAATAAGTACTGGTAATTTTAACTATAGAAAGTCAACAATGAGCTTGTCAACAATATAATATACTTTATATAACAACTATATTACTACAAACTAATTTAAGTAGTAGGACTACAATAAAGTATTTATTTAATATACTTCTTTTATTCATAATGATTAAAGAATTATTATAATATTGATTTAATCAAATTTAATATTTAACATACATTTAATTTCATTGGTAGAATGCAATAATCTATCATATATTTCTAAATTTGTTTTATATATACCTGTATACTAAATTTGGTTTTATTCCTTTCATTAAGATTAAAAACATAAGCATTAAAAGTTAAACATGAAATAATCAAATTTAGTACAGACAGTGCTTTCATCTGTGGTCCCAGTGGACACAAAGTATAACAAGCTTTAATAGGTATAGTAAATTTATTTAAATTTAAAAACCAATCCAAAGGTACTTTTTTTCGGAAACAAGACCTTTGCTAACTATCATATTTAAAATGAAAGAAATGTATACAAATACATTTAAATTATTGCTTAAATACAATAAAGTAATCTACTTAAAAAAAATATTTAAGCTGGATTTGCAAGTAAAATATAAGGAATTTAATTATATTGTTAGAATTTGAAAATATAGCTCTGCGTATTATTATACTTTGAAAATCTAGATATAATAAAAAATATATGTATCTCTTTTTTTTTTAAATTGGCATCTAACTTCAAGGTATGTAGCCAAGTTCACATTAAACTTATATCAATTGTCTAAGTAATAATATTTTCTGTGAAATACATGATAAACTACAGCAGTGATGTTACAGTTCACGGTACATGTTTCATTTTATACACAGTTGTCTAGACAATTTTGATTTACATTCATTGAATGTGCTTATACAGTATATGTCATTGAGAAATTGACAGATAATGAACAACTAGGGTTAAACAAAATGTACAGACTAAAACAGAATCTGAAATTAGAACCAGAAATAATGTGTAAGGGAACATACACTTATGAAATTGCTCATAACACAAGGTTAGCAATTGACAAAAGCCCATCTTGCTTATACTGTAAATATAAAAATGTTTTTAAAATTTGATTAGCAATTCTTTTTTCTGGTGATCTACCACGCTAGCGGATCACCTATTATGTTTATTATTATTGAAGCCTTTTGGTCAATTTTACATATTTTGCATCATGTATTGTTTACAGTATAAACTACTAGGCCTATCCACATTTTCTATAAACTTAACAAAGTACACATGAGTAGATGGTTTCTTTGGCTAAAGGCACTTCCTGAAATAGAAATTTAGAGCCATGGCCTAAAAAATTATATATATATAATGCTTTTATTTTTATCAAATGCATTTTTAAAAATTAAAAATTTGGTATACAATGAGTAAATACACGATATTAAAATTGATATTGAAAAAAAGACATTCTCATATTCAATGTAGGAAATATAACATTACCTGATTAAATATACAGCCAGCTCTCGATTTTAACATGATTAGGCCCAAAGACTTTACAATGAGAAACCTAACATTTCAGTAGGTTAATTAATTCACTTTGCCAAGGTGTTCAGACAATAACCTAACAATCAATATGAGTTTCATACACATTTTGAACTAGCACAGTATGAATATCAAATTCCTATTCAGGGAATCTTAAAATTAAGTAGGTTAGAGGTCACAACATGGAAACAATGTTGCTAGTTGGATCTACAAACCATTTGCAATGACCTTATTTGCAATTACCTCATTTGCATAAGGTTCTGTATGTCACAAAATTAATAGCTGTAATGTGTGATAATACATTTTTTAATGAATCAGTTAAGAAAACAACTGTATCGTTTTCACAGGTTACAAACATCTTGATTAAAAACTAGTTCTAGTCTGCAGTGCCAAGTTGTTTTGATTTTGAGTTCTTCCTTATCTCATTTGGATTTCCAACACCTAGTATGATAAGCTTGCCATCACGTAATCCAACAAAGATGTGACTGCTCTTTGGGGCTAGAGACAGACACTGGATTGGTACATTCAAAGGAATCGTTGCTAGCACCTTCAGCCTACAAAAAGGTTATAAAACAAGTTATTCATCAACAAGTACACTCAAATTTATAATTATACTGCAAACCACTGCTGTTAAGGAATACTCCTATTGGTAATTTAACCATTGTGCAACAGAGCAGATTGTTACCAGTCGGCTTGATATGGAAAATTCCCTGCTGTATGGTCTGCTAAAGAAGCAGTTGCGGACTCTCCAGAAGGTGCAAAATTGGGCAGCTCGCTTGGTGATGTGTGCCAAAAAGTATGATCACGTCAAACCATTTTTCAAAGAGTTAAATTGGCTACCCATGGAGTCACATGTTAAATTTAAGATCCTGCTGCTGGTGTTCCGATGCCTAAATAGCTGCTGCGCTCCAAAATATCTCTCAGAATTGTTGACAGTCAAGAAGGGAAAGCGAGAACTAAGATCTAGTCATCAGGTGCTACTGGACATTCCGAGGAGCAAACATAGTTGGGGAGATCGAACTTTCAGTGTTGCTGGACCTAGGCTCTGGAACCACCTACCCTTGAACATTAAACACATCATTATTGAGTCACTTTAAGTCACTACTCAAAACTCACCTTTTCTGATTTTTTCTACAGCGCCATGAGCAATGAATGTTGGAATGGCGCTATATAAATCGAACGATTGATTGATTGATTGATTGAATGGAATTGGTGACCATTTAATCTTTTTATTGTACTTTTTTATACAGTACTTTTTATGCATTTTCAGTCCTTTTTACTTTTTGTACTCTTCTTTATTCAGTGTCTTTTTTAAGGGACACTTCAATACCCAATAAGGGTACATATATTGCCTCTTACTTGTATCAAATTAAAGTGTCCCCTTAATAACAGGTCCCCTGAATAGAGGTGTCATCTGAATAGAGATGCATTAAAATTATTTATAAACAGTAAAAATGAAAGTAATAATTTAAACATAAGTTGATTTAAATCAAACAAGAAAATATATAAACTGTTGATAGGACTACAAACTAGAGGGCAGAACCTTGTTTCGTGAGGACCCTATAGACATAACAAAAAAATCAAAAAATCAAATAAATGAAAAATCATACCGAAATGTGTCCCAGATCTTGAACACTCCTTTTTGATCCCCAGTCAAAAGATGGTTGTTGTTGATCTTAATGTCTGTTAAGTTACCAACATTATCTTGACTCCACAGTTGTTTACCATTTATTGAGTAAACATGCAAACTGGATAACTCCTAAAAAACAAATAACACTTTGTCAACTTGACCACCACCTGACCAACAACCGCACCACATCTCAACAACAACAACAACAACATGGCTACGGCTCTGTACTGTATCACATTCACATTTAAATTTAAAGAGTAAAGCTAAGTATTACCGTCACTGGTTTGTTGCCTTTTAACTGCTGGGAGTGTAGTACGATATGACCTTCTTCAGAGATGGCTAGTCTTGGGATGTACAGCCTAAGCCCTTGTTGACATTCAGGTTGCAGAGTTCGAATGTAATGCCCTTTGCGTACAGTGTGGATGATCACAATACCGTCCTGAAAGACAACAATTATACAAAACATAAATAAAAATAACAAATTGTTGCTATTCAATATTATTATTAAATAAAATATAAATAAACAGTCTGTGACAGGGTATATAGTTATTGGTGGCTTTTTATCACACACTTGTCATTTGATTGGAGGATTATAGGTCACATGATATTCAATAAATATTCGATTGAACTCTTAGTTATGTCATCAAGAGTGCAATGTCGTTATATGCAAGTACTTTATTTGTTTTGCATGTTCACTTTTGTTACACAGTGAGCAACCACAAGCACGACAAAATTCTAGGCTTGACTGATCATATTTGTAGTATGTGCCGTCTATAAATGTTACTACTTTGCATCCAAAGTTGGAGTGCTGCTTTTTTGAATATTTTAGCCTCTTGTTAAAGTAGATGTACTATAAAACAAATAATGAATGTTTGTATTCGTGCAATGAAACAAATAATTTCAATCAGTGAAAGATGACAATTTGTTCTATTTTCACCTCATAAAATTATTTGTACTACTGCATTCATAAACATTAATTATTTGTATAATAGTTTTGACTAATAATTAGGTATTGACAAGTAACATGATTCAAGATCAACAACACTACTGTACTAACCTTTGCAGCTGACACAGCCATGTCTAACTCAGTACTTATAGCCACATGAGTCACCTCATCATCATGACCATACAGTACTTGTATTGGTTTATTGTTCAGTCCACTTGCCATGATTCCCTATAAAAGCAAGAAAACAAATGTGAAAAAAAGCGATGTGTAGAGTAATTCTCTCAAGCGTAGCTCACTCTAGCGACGTATCAACGCAGTGCAGTGACGTACAGAATCAACGCAAAGTTCCGTACTGCATAATCACAAGTGGGAATCCATCAGTGCTTCAAAAAAGGATTTCAATGTATTTCTAATAATAATACAAAAACTGTGGGTAGTATCAACTACTATATTTGCTTTGGCATCCAAATTCATATTATGTCAATTCATTTAAAAATAATATATGACCTGAAATGTGACCTCCCAAATCATGCAAGTTGTGTCACGTGAGCCAGTAATCAGGTGAGTTCCACAGTGATCTAAAGCTAGGCAGGTTACAATATCTGTCAAAAACAACATTTATATAAGCAAATCGACAGAACATAAGAACATGTAAACAGGTGTATTTATGTAAAATATAATCAATTGAGATTACATTAATATGAAAAAGATAAAGTAGAGTGAAATGTTGTAAGGTGTTTTTTCGATTTATTGTAAAATCAAAATGGTACTGGGTATGATTAACTAACGTTCTTGTCATCCATTCATAGAAGTACTGATGTAATTGTCTATCGGTACAGCGACTATGAATGGACCCAAGACATGACTTAGGCCATGTAAAAAAAAAAGGTTGTTGATCGTCCTCGCCTGACATCGAAAATTGGTCCGCCTCATTTTTTTTTTTTTTTAACCGTGAAAATCCGGGCGAAAATCCCGTTTTTAAACCTCAGATCAGTCGTCGCGATCGCAAAATTCAGAAATTCATCGCGTTTATCTGGCCCTCTATCGATAGTATCAATATGCGCATGTGCAAGATACGGGTATCCAGCTTTATTTGTTTATTCTTTTCGCTGGCCTGCTGGCCTGCTGTACAGCGTGGGTTCTTTTTACACGTGATTTGTGAACAATAGATCTTTATTGATACGTATTTACGCAGCTTAAATGCCTTTTGTGGTACTTTCTATTACCCACGAGGGTAGTAGTTCGCCGATTAAAGATTGGTTTGGCTGCGAAGTCACGGCTGATGTAACATTATCAGAGTTGTATGTTGAATTGTACACAGGGAAGTTTGACAGTGAATCCGTCGTGGGCGATAGGCCTACGTTGCCTACAGTGTACGCCAGCGATAGGAAGCCCGGAAAGGGAGATGGTATGATCAAAGTATCGGCCCAGTCTAAGCTGAGTGACATCGTGGATAAACTAGGTTCGTTCATTAAGTTTGTCCAAACACCTACAGTTCCCGAAATTACGATGCCCCAAAATGCTAGGCCTAGTGCATTTGTTGTACTGATGGCAGGCGCAAGCAATTGGAACAAAAGCTTACCGCCGAAGTTCAGCAACATTTCAACATTTTGTCGAATCGTTACACTTTCATGATGCTTTGCTGCTTTTTTATAAAAAAAAAAAAGCCTCCCTCCCTCCTGCCTTTTTTTAAAAAAAAGGACGATCAACAATTTTTTTTTTACATGGCCTTACTACAACTTTTTTTAAATAATTTAATACATAAAGTTTGCAGTACACCACGTATGTAGTTCTGAAACACTAAAAAATCCTAATGACACTGAAAATGAACACAAAAATATGTACCTATATGACGAATAACATGGGTCACCAGTTTGCCCTTTGACACACTGAGTGCTCGGAGACTGCCATCCCAATGACCACCAGAAAAGAGGAGCTTTGAGTCGTGACTGGTCACAAAGAGATTAGAGGTGATTTTGAATCCTGGAGAGAATGGACCACCCACCATCTTTCTTGTCCTAAATCAACAAAAGTTTGTTTGTTTTATTACAAAATATGAATTATTATTTCTGCATTTGAAATTCATAAAACAAATATATAGTCAAGTTGCCAAAGATGTACAAGAAGTACAAAGTTAAATTAAATAGTACAAGTTTGCTTTTATTATATTATCTATATATAAATTTACGTAATATTACACAATTTAACTTACTTGGCATTCAGGAGTGATGGATCCCTGTCAAATGTGAAGAAATATGAAACATATTTATCGTAAGGTAACCAACCATGAACTCCCATAATACCTCGCTCACTAACTGTTATCTGTAAGAAAATAAAGTACGAAGATAAAGATTATTGTCACTGTAAAACCTTGAAAGATGTGGATGCGTGAAAATATAACATTTCATCTTTCACCTCTTGAAATTATTTGTACCATTGCACTAAAAAACATTCATTATTTTGCATACCATTCAACTGTCTACTCACTAAAAACTGTTAGAATAATAATAATAATAATAATAATACCATGTTGTCTGGCATGCCATGTTGTATAAATGATCTTGCTTGAGTTCTAGGCACATTAACATACACCAGTGGCTCACTATCAGTTGCAGATGCCTGTACAGATATATAAAATGATAAATTATTTTGTTCAATGAGAATGGAAAAAAATTAAAAGAACAAAAACAGTGAAATGATAGTAGGAACAAAGATAGTAAGGGGAAAGAAGAGGAAAGAGAATGTATGAAGAGCTGGAAAGAGGAATTAATAAATACTGAAAAGCAAAACAAAATTCTAGAACAGAAACAGAATTAAAACACCATGACATTTTTTTAAGTAATCAACTTTCAGACATTCAAACCCATAAATGATTGGGCTCTTTACTTAATTTGGATTGCCTGAAGATTTTAACAGACTATAGAGAAACAAACTTGCTTTATGTCAGATAAATGACTGATAGAACTGACCTCAACAAAGAAAGCCTTCAATTCACTTAGATGATTGAAGAGATTCAGTACACCTTGTTGAGTCTTCAGTGTCTTTCTTGCGGCTTCCTCTAGAGTGAACCGAGGTGGATGAGGTTCACGCAAGAGCTGGCAAGGTGTCTGTCCAAAATTGTTGATCATCCCTTCCAATGCTACACGGTCAAATTCATTGTCTATTGCATCAAGATCTACGGCTCCTAAAAAATTGTAAAGGTAAACGTTAATACTAGTTTTTAAACTTAACTGGAAACTGAGGAAATTTGGATTAGGCACTCTACGGCCCCACGGCAGCCAGCAGTGCAGCGCCGACCAGATGATAATAATAGATTCTAAAATTTATAACATGCCAAAACATAAGTAACCTGATTACATTTTTTTTTCATTTCTTTATTCGAATTCATAAAATAACACAACATAAAAAAAATACAAAGAATGAATTCAGGGTAACACAAAAAAGTAACCAAAGGTCAAACTTATTTCCATTGTGGCCCTTAAGGATAAAAACACCATAAGAATAAACATTTACAATAAACAATAACACATGTAGTAACAATATAAATATAAATTATAATCTTTCAAGCATAACCTCTTTGAGATGTTTCCTGATATTTCTTTTGAATTGATTGATGGTTTCTGAACACTGTATCAATTTTGGCAGGTGATTCCATGACGTTATTGCCGTGTTAACAAAGGTTGTTTGGGAGTGGTTACCTATATATGGTCTATAAATTGATTGAGTTGCAAATCTAGTATTGTACTGGTGAATTACATTTGCTCTACTAATACCATCATTCATAAACGTAGGGCTTAATCCATTAATAATACGATACATGTGACAAAGTTTTATCTGTTTAACTCTTAAGTCTACTGGGAGCCAATTCAGTTTGTTTAATTCATTAGCCCCAATGTGATCCCTTGGTTCAAGACCAAGAATACATCTGACCGTCTTATTTTGTGCAGTTTGCAATTTAACTTTTAATGTTTTTTTTAATCCAGAGTACCACACGCTACAAGCATAATCATAAAGGCATAACACCAAACTATTTGCTAGTAACTTAAGATCTCTGAAAGTTAAGTACTTTCTATTTCTATATAAAAATTTTACCCTTGAGTTTACTTTCTTTATAACTGATTTACCTATATAATCTCCAGTTAGATTGTTATCGAGTTCAAGTCCTAGATAACTTACTGTAGGTTTGTTTGTGATTATATAATCATTGCATGTAACTTTCAATTCTTGTTGATTTCTGAGTTTACGTTTAGATCCAAATAGAATTGAATACGTTTTGCCTAGATGCAATGACAATCTATTATCTAATAACCAAGAATTAATAGATTTTAATTCTTTTGACAATACATTTTGTATATTGGCGACACTTTTATCAGATACAACTATAGCAGAATCATCGGCATAAAGGAGCAGTTTACAACTCAATGCAGATTCCATATCATTCACATACATTAAGAACAACAGTGGGCCCAATATTGACCCCTGAGGGACCCCACATGTTATTTTTTTCCACGTTGAAAGAGTACCACAATTATCAACTACCTGCCATCTATCTGTTAAATATGATTTAAACCAACCTATTACTGTTTGGGACAATCCTAATGCTCTCATTTTGCCTAGTAAAATCTGATGGTCTACAGTATCGAAAGCCTTTTGTAGGTCTAAGACTATCATACCTGTTAAATTACCTTTATCCCAATTCTTTTTAATATGGTCAGTTAGGTGAATTAAACAAAGATCTGTCGAAAAATTTGCTCGGAACCCACATTGGAAATCATAGATAAGTGATTTAGAATTAAGGTATTCCATCAATTGGTCATGTACTAGTCTTTCAACAACTTTAGAAAAAGCCGAGAGTATAGACACCGGACGATAGTTACCTACCACCGTTTTACTACCCTTTTTGTGAATTGGGATGACTCTCGCTAATTTCCATTCTTTGGGTACAATACCGGATGTGAAGGACAACTTAATAATATGAGTTAATGGTTTTGCTATTGCAGAAGCCCCATCTTTGAAGAATTTGGCTGGTAGAGTATCTATTCCGGTAGCTTTACTCGTCGATAATTGTGTCAAAGCTTTAAGAACATTATCTTCAGATAATTCTATGAAAGAAAAATCATTAGGAAAGACACCTTTGCTACTGTAAAAGACATTGACATGTTCCAAGTTATAAGTATTACTAGGAGGGTCAAGTTTGTTTACTAGCTCTCCAGCAACGTTGGTGAAGTACGAATTAAACTCTTCAGCAACTTCTTTCTTATCATGAACATATTCATTGTTGATCTCAAGACAAACCTGTTTCTTGTCATTATTATTTGATTTAGAGGTTCCAAGACCTTTAAGAACTTTCCATAATTGTTTTGGTTTGTATTTATTTTCTTGAAGTTGTTCAGAATAAAAATTTACTTTAGCTTTTTTAATTTTATAATTTACACTATTTCGGAGTTTTCTAAAACCTTTGAGATGCATCACATCCTTTGTACTACGATATCTAATTAACATTTTGTCTCTTTGCCTAATAAGATCTCTTAATTCGGAGTCAAACCATGGTTGATCTTTTACTTTAACCCTAACTTTTTTTTTAGGAGCAATTGAATCAATTATACGCAGAAACTTATCTTTAAATGTATCCCATGAAGATTGAACACAAGTTAAACTAATACAATCTGACCAGTCAATACTATTAAGCATATGAGTCAGTGAATCAGAACTGTAATTTTTCATTGATCTAACATCAATTGTTCTGTGTATGCCAGAAATGATATTAGTCCGTTTTCGTCTACAAAACGTTAAAAAGTGATCACTTAGTCCAATAGGAATTACTCCACTGGCCTTAATTTTTAAAGGATCACTGGCAAAGATCAAATCTATTGCTGAGCTATTGTTATCACTGATCCTAGTTGGTTCAGTGATAAGTTGTTCAAGACCGAAAATATTACAGAAGTTAGTCACTGACTCATAGTTGTTACGATTACAATTTAAAACATTTACATTAAAGTCTCCAAGAATAATAATTTCTTGAGCAATGAAGTTTCCAACAGTCATAAGCAGGTTTTCTAAACAGTTAAAAAATGTACCTTGTTTTGGTGGGCGATAGCAAACACCGGTTAAAATTGGCTTCGACTTTGGCAAAATTATATCAATCCATTTGCATTCGATATCCTCTCTGTCCAAATCATTTCTGACTGAGTATGAAATAGTATTGCGTATATATAAACACACTCCACCCCCTTTTCCATTTCTGTCTTTCCTTACTATTGAGAAATTTTCAATTTTTATTTCAGCATCATTGATTGAATCATCGAGCCACGACTCACTTATTGCAATGACTGATGCGTTCGTATTTTTTGCAATATCTCGAATTTGATCGATTTTGTTACGTAAACTTCTAACGTTAAGGTGAATAAATATCAAACCCTTACCACAAAGAAGTTTACATTCCAACTCGTTGAGCAGCCTATCCTCGTTTTCCAAATTGGCATTTAACAACTCCGTGTACGAAACATCAGATATATTAATAGTATCTTCAAATAATGAATCACTGAAGATAGGTACCATACATGAGTAGCAATGCCAGTCCGAATCCGATTTGGCAAGGCGATTGTATTCTTTAATAGAGATATTCGCACATTTAATGTGGTACCATGAGTCACATCCATCGCAGCAGATACCTCGTTGATTTGATTTCACAGATCCTGAACACAGCCCACATGGATCACAAGTTGTGGGTCCAGGGTTAGACGATATATCTCCACTTAAAACAAGAATCATAAACGCAAAATGTCTCAATAAAACTCCAAGTCGTATTGCCCGTGTTTTAGTTTTTCCTCCGTGACCGTGTTTGCGTGGATATACCTTTTCAAAGTATGACGTAGAACATAATTTAAGTGCTGTGATTCCATGTTGGCTAGTGAAGAATTCCTTAAACGGACTGCTTGTACGCAAATCATTGGAATTTCTCTGGACGTCCCTGGCATTCCATTTTGTTATCACCGCCAGCAGGATCACTAACTAACTAACATCGATTTTGTAAATCATAAAGGATATCAAATAATTTAAAAATGAGTTTAAATTTGAAGATTGGTTAAAGAGGATAGCCAAATAAGAAGCATAGATATACTAACCTTCATATGTGCAGTAGTAAAACACATTAAGTGCTTCGGCTGCCTCTGACCCTCGCTGTTTGTAGCCAAAGATGAGATCAATCCAGTGATGAAGGTTTGCGGACACATAATCACACTCCTAAGAAAAACAATTTTGAAGTACGATTACGTTATGAGCCAATATGACACTGATTCTGATATCATTCTTTATAACACACCTGTTTGTATTATTCAAAAGTAATAGCTAAAGGTGATAATCAACACATGCACAATTTCTGTAAACATTTTCAGAATTTTTACCATGCAACGTTGTTGACCGCTTGTGTTTGGAAATCAAAGTGTTGTGCGCACTGTCTATAACTGTTCTACTCCATGTCTAAAGTTAGAGTACTGCATTTTATAATGGCCTAGCTTCTTTCTCATTAAAATATTCTCACCATCCAACTCATAAACATTCATTCTTTGTATAATAATGAATCATGGCTTTATTCACCTTGTTCATATACTGTACATGGTATACATTTGATATTATTGCGAAGTCAATTATCAATTGAATGCATTTTATGTTACCAAAATCAAATCAATAATATTTGTATTGACTCCTGTGAAAATATTTATTTTCCAATTCCAATTGATGTTTTATATTGTATTTCATGTCGTTTGTGTATTTTATATATTAATATTTTTAAATGCCTAGAGTTTTTTAAATGCTTTAAATTTGCATCCAGCTCTTTTATACCTGCATTGTTGTATTGAACACAATAAAGATAAATTGAACTTGATATAAATACAGGCATACAGAAACTCTAAAACATCCAGTTGTTAAGCTATCTACACTATCAAACTAGTTGGACCAAAAAACTGTGATGTGGCTAAATATGGTAGTGATATACCCAAATATGGTAGTGATATGACATCATCATGTCCATATATTCACACCAAGACATAATTTCGCATATGACAATTGTACTATTCACAGAATTAGAAGCAAGCTTACAAGAGCCTCTCTATGTTTGTAGATAAAATCAACGGCTGAATTAGCCCACTTTGGTAGTATGACATCATCCACCTTCTCTCCTGTCTGAAGGCAACCTAAATCAAACCCTAAAAGAACAATGATTTGTCAATATAGAATTAACTTACCAAATCATAATTATCTTATCTAGTATTAAGTAAAGTGAATAAATATTAAAATAATACAAATTTAAATATAAGTCTTGATTTTAAAACAAGCATAACCGTATAATGTACATATTTTCAAAACTACCAATAATTCTAATGACAAAAGTAGTCAGAAATGTCTGTTTATCGTTTAAAAAATGAATCTCTCTATACCTTCATACTAGGTCGTCGTAACTAGATTGTACTTTCAATCTAGTATATACTGTATTTATTTGAATAATGTCCCGCTTTGAATAAACGACCCTCCCCCACCCCCAATAGAACATCATTTTGAATAAATGCCCCGTAACATGCATATATACACAATATTTTATAATTACACACATTTCTATTTGTAGTAGAATTCATGATCTACAATTTAGTAAGCATTTTGATACAATCTTTGCTGTATTTTATCACATCTGGATATTAATTTTTCATATCTAGGGGGTATTTATTTGATTACAACTTTGGTTACCATATTTCACACAAAAAAAAAATGTCTCCACCGGATTAAACACCTCCCTCGAATAAACGCCCCGCCTAAACCCCTACAGGGGAGGCGTTTATTTGGGGGAGACGTTTATTTTTATTTACCGAATAAATATGGTAAATTAATTAAATAAAATACTTCTTGCAATTATACTCAACCTACCATTGCTATTTTCCAGAAATTCTGGCAAGTAAAAGAATTCTGGAATGAGTTCCTTGACATCATTTGGATTGTCCATCAGTGTTCTCCAGAGAGAAGGAATGGAATGGAACTGACGATCAGCACAGTCAAATCTAAAACATGGAATATCTATAGTTAACAGCAACAGACAATATTCATAAATAAAAATAGTAGTAGTAGTAGTAATTTTGTTTTTAAACTTTATACAATTCTTTACAATAAACCATTAATAGACGATTGCGTGTGAGACGTTTCAACATGTTCTCAACAAACTTTCATCTGAACAACGGTGGGTTATCGCTGTCTCATATATATGACCACCTCATTTCACATGAAAATCTGAAGAACTTCAGCAAATCACAGACCAAGTTTGCCAATAGGGGGTGCGGCCCTACAATTAGCAAAGCTACTCCTAGAAATTACTAACATCCAGTCATTACCAGATGAAGATTTGTTGACAAGTCGAAACGTCGCACAGGCATGTATCTATTAATGGGTTATTGTAATGAATTGTATACAAATAGTAGTAGTAGTTCATTTAATCATTTTTATTTTTATAGTTGTTAATTTGTGTTTCATGAAACTATTTAATGATACTATAACAAATATTTTCAATTATAACGTGAGTAGATCCTTGTCATTTGATTGGAATATTAACCAAAACGAAATTTTTTCTGAAATAATAAATACAATTTTTAAGTTGTTTTTTTTTCAAAATGTGGACTAGTATGTGGGCTAGAAAACTCCACAGCCAACTAGCTCGGAAGACTAAAAAGAACAACTAAATCAGTTAAATAAAACAACTCACTTGTCACTTTGCAGCTGTATGTGTAAAGTAGTAAATGGTTCCATACGCACCATGTAGTGCATCACCCCTGCTGGGTTTGAGTAGTGAGTTCCATAGTGAAACTTAGCAATGGTTCCACTGGGATCTTCAAAGTTATCATACCTATCATTATAAAGGCAAAACATCCACATACACTGAATTTATTTCAACATTTCAACATTTGGTAAAAATATTTTAACAACAATTCATAAAATGAATTGAAAGAGGCACTAGTCTCTAGAAGAACAATCTTATGTTGGGCAAGTCTGAAACAAATATTTAAAAGATACGAATATCACACACGTGTTGTCCATGTTTAATAAAAAAATAAGTCAATGAGTGTGCTTTTATCATTCGGAATGGTTGCAATTCTAGTTGGCTCTTCAACCATTACTGTAAATAATCATTGTATATATTTTATAATTAATATTTATATTGGTCTTGTTTTTTTGTAAAAATCTACTGTAATATTATACCTTATTGTGGTTACCATTATAACAAATGTACGATTGATTGAATAAAGTTCACATATAAAAAAAAACCAAAAAAAACCACCTGATGGAGCACCTAAAGACGGAGACCACTCCAGAACAGTAAGTTGGTTACTGGTGTTGGCCAACATTCAAACAATAATAAAAACTTTGCATTGTTGGATATTCAAATTAGATTATTCAGAAACCAAAGTAAGAAAAAAGAATTTGTTATGGACATACTTATCCTGAACTCCGGCAATATTCTTTGGATTAACGACACCAAGAGGTCTGGTGAGATCACGAAAGACTTCTGGATTTGAAAGATCCAAAGTCTCACTGGTATAATCAGCAAGAACCCAAGGAAACTGAAAGTAACAATAAAATATATTTCCTAATGAAACATAATTGCACCTCAGGTTTCCAGCTTGTCTGTCTATCCATTCACGATATACAAAAGTACTTTTTCTAAATCTCTTCTGGTCACATCCACCCATTTTGATGTTTTACAATGATATTCTAATTGATATAAAGTCAACTCTCTCAATATTGGATACCTTTGGGCCGTCGTAATTTATCTGGTTTTCTGCGAAGTCTGGTATTTGGAGTGTTTTTCATGATAAAAATGAATTTGGGACCTTGTGTAACTCAAGAAAAATCTGGTTTTGTGAGAGTTTCTGGTTTTCAGAGTCCAGTATTGGGAGAGTTGACTGTATTATCATTTGACCATGGACAACGAACAATAAAACAAACAATCAAACAAAAAATAAAAACAAACTTACAACATGGTATTGGCTGAGGTCATTGTAACTCCTCCCGGCGATTGTGTTAAGCTGCATGAGGTAGTCAAAGTTAGAGATTTCTCTCAGTTGCCATTTCTGAGTAAGGTTGGAAGCCTTGAGTAGATCACTGGGAGACTTCACACCAAAATAGCTTATGTTTGTAGGACGTACGCTTAGAATACGGCTGTATACATGGTTTCGTACCTGTTATAACAAGTTTATAGTGTCAAATTAAGATTTACTGTTGAACTGAATACAGTAGAACACATTCTTTAGAAGAAACCTCTATTAAGGGGAAACTTTCATGGGAAATAAACAAGGGTGAATATATGTTTTAACATTAGGCCAACCCCTATTCAGGGGATACCCCTAACAAGGGGACACTTTCCTGTGAAACAAACAGGAGGAAATGTTGTTTTAACACTATGTATGGCCATCCCTATTCAGGGGACACACTTTATGAAGGGGGCACTTTCCTGTTAAAAAAACAAGAAGAAATATATGTTTTAACACTATGGACAACCCCTATTCAGGGGACAATTGCAGAAAATAAAATAAAAACTTACTTTCTTATCTTTAAAGTTAATAAAATAATTTGTTTGGTCAATGAAGAATATTTCCAGAGCACTTCTTCGTAAGTTGAATCGCCTTAAGTGAATCTCTCGTAGTTGAGATATTGACCACTTAAAATCTTGACCACCACCTAAACACCAAATCAAATATAACTGGTTGTGTAAATGAAATCAATAACAAATCCTTACCTATCAGAAATATTCATAGATTTCATACATTCAATTTTTTCCAAAAACCTCCCATCTTAGAGAAATATGTCAATCATCTATCTCTCAAAACTACAGTACTATTAATACCCTTGACTATCAGGAGACTTATGATAGAAGATGGCATATATAGGTTGTCATTAATGTGAATAGTCAACAGATTTTACAATATCTTTCTCCTTAAAGCGTCTTTCACACCTGTTCCGGTCTAGCTCCGCCAAATAAAATCGCATCTCGATGTTTGTTTTCATTACACTCCACATGGCTATGCGCCAATACTTTTACTTGGTGTGCGCGTAGCCACGTGGTGCATTATATAAAGGAAAAGTTGCTAATGCGAAACCTAAACTGAACTGGAGCCGGTGTGAAAGACACTTAACACTTGGTCTTTGCTCCTCAATACTAATGTAAAATAACTAAGAGACAGATAAATAACAAATAGTTTACCTTCGACTTTATCAGGAGACATATCATAGAAGATGACATGGTTTGTGTTGACCTCTAGTTTACCATTTACTACTTCCATTAACGTTATAAGTGAACAGTCAACAGATTTCACTACAACTTTCTCCTTAGCACTTGGTCCCTGCTCCTCAGCACTAACGTAAAAGAAATTATAACAGAATTTTCTTCTATGCTAGAAATCACTCACAGCAGCACATAAAATACATTGTTAAATAAGTGATATTTGTTTATAGATAGTTTAGATGATTCCAATATGACACAAATCAATCAAGTGACATGCTTGGTGGCATATTGAAAAGTGAACAGATAAGGGCCTGTAACTACCCAAAAGAGTATGTATATCAAATGTTTGTAGCTAAACATTTTAAACCATTGCATCATTTCAAAGCCCTTTGTGCATAAAATGTTTACTAACAGTGCATTTGCTCCATTATGCTTGTATTCTTTAAAAAAGATTGAACTTCTTCTTGTAAGGATCCAACAAGACAATCTTACTATTATCTAAAATTTTTCCAGAACAAAACAAAGTATACAAGTATTTATAAACTTACTTTTCTTGATTAATGGCCATCCATTCTTCATCTCCTAAATGGTCATCTTGAAGATCATCTGTAGCTATTAAATTCTTTAAAGAAGCTAGTTTGAATGTATCGTCTTCCTCTGGAAGTGGACCTATCAAACAATAGTGGAAACGAAGTAGAAACTTATTAATACATAGAAGGGTAACAAATTAAGTTGCAAACAATAGAGATCTGTCTATTTCTTGACTATCTTTATTTCCAAGCACATAAAAATAGATGAACATTTTTTAGGTAAAAGTTCAAAATAATTAGAATTAGTTTTAAGTAGTGGAATACAAAGGGGGTAGTTTCTATCAAAAATAAAAAAACAAGAGGAAAAACAATATAGGCAAACATTGATAATTTTGATCATCTTTGTATACACAGAAAGGACTTCCTTCTCTATATTCAGCTGAAACATCCATAAATACCCACCTAGGGATGCAATGGACAGTAAATGCATAGAAGTACTTAAATTATTGAAAACTATAAAATTCTTAATGTTTACCCGTATCTCTCATCTGACTAGCTTCCTTATGTTGGTCAAATGCATAGTTCTGTGTTAATTTATTTCTTATTCTTGAGTAATTCTCCTGGCTTGATAATTTCCAATGAACTTCCTCAGTGGTTCTTTTGGAAAAATGGTGAACAACATTTTTAATTTTGACATAATATATTGTCATGTGCAGATTGTGAGCATTTCCATTGCTTTAAAAGGCAACTTGAATACTTTTTTATTTTCATTTATTTGGCCAAAATTACACAAACCAGAAATGGTGTTGATAGTGGATGTGGATGAACAGAAATTAACCCTTTCCCCACACTGTTTGGAAATACGAAAAGTGGAACACCCCTACCAATCAATTGGACAGTTTGCTCTAGTGGGAGCACCCCAACCTACCACCGCCATCATACATTTTTTCCTTTTTCAATTCAATTTTGTAATTATCTTATAAACTCTTGAAATTATTACAGTATACAAAGATTTCCATGAGTTTTGACAATGTACCTTTCTGCCCATGTGCCTCGTTCTCCTACTAAGAATCTCTTGCTGGCTCTCCACTGCTTCAACACAGACAAATGCTGATTACGTTGCTTGTTAAGAAAACTTGTGTACCGACTGTAATCCTTCTTACGCAAGTCTTCAAATGGTTGCATAATATGTTTCTAAAATGATATAAATTTGTCAGCAAATATGCAGTTTACATTTTTTGAATGCATCCAACAGCGACTCGCCAATTTCAGGTTGGATTAACTACTTTATAATTGATCATGCTTATAAACTAAGTCGCGTTTGAGGCTTAGGGAATAGTGTTGAAAGAGTTGTGAATTACAACCCTGGCACTAGGTCAAGATTGAACATTGGACCTTGGGTTTGGAAGGCAAGTACGTTAACCACCAGGCTACAGCTCTACTATATTATGTTACAATGTGCCTAGGGATACAATACCAAAGTTTCTGGCTGCTAAAGGTACAGTAAATGACATGACATCACAACTGTGTATATTCTTTTCTTTTATTTTAATTACCATTTGCCACAATTTTTATAGGGTAAGTCATCATAAGGGATTTACCATACCTTTAGCAGCCAAAGGCTTTGATATGGTACTGTCCCTGACAAATTATATTAATCAGAATTGGACCTTTGAAAACACCTCTTTTAAACTTACCTGGAACAGTAGCTTGCTTTCTCCCATTGCTCGATTCCGTTTGTGTATAGCCGTGTTACACTCATCAAAACATTTCTTCCAAAATTTGGACATGTATGCTGTGGCTGCGCTAAAGTTAAGTGTGCTGTATTCTTCCATGTAAGGCGTCACCTGAAAAAGGAGAAAATACTGTAAAACAACTGTACTATAAAAACTCTATATTGCAAAATTGTTTTGTTATAAACTGTTGAAGTCATTCCTAAAGCTTGGTTTCCACTACGATGCAATGCAAGGACGTAAGTTCAACGCAAGCTAGTTAACCAATCACAAGCGATGGAGTATTCAAACTGTTGTCATTGGTCATCTAGTTGGGAACTAAGCTTTACCTGTTTCTCTATGTATAGTTTCCATTCTTCTGACAAACAATATTTTTGGAAATCTTCAAAGTACGATGAACTGGTGTCAGTGGTTGGTAGGTTCGGTAGAAAGGAGGACATTTTTAACGGTTGATAATAAATCTCAATCATGGCTCGGATAAGTGGAACAATGTACGCATATGTCTTGATTTCAATTGCTACAAAATTAAAAGAATATACTGTTATTAATAGTGGAGTTGTAGCTTGGTGGTTAATGTGCTTGCTCTTAAGTCTCAAGGTATGGGGTTGAATCCTGACTTAGTGTCAGGTTTTCTCTAAGCCTGAAATGAGACTTAGCTTAAACAAGATGTATTTATCCATACTATAATTGGCGAGTTCGCTTGATGTTGGATGTGTATGAAATAAAACACTATTGCTCAAAAATCTAATATTTCAAATAGCTTTAACATATTATAATTCTGATAAAATAAAAAACAAACTATTGATACTATCAACCGTTTTCCACAACAACGCTACAAGCATTGTACGACGTGTTGTACGTTAATCCCCAACTGTTCAGACACACATACTTTTAGCGTCGTACGTTAAAACGGTCTAACGCCATGGGTCTGAACAGGGCCAAATTGTGTAGGTAATTTGTATTGGTATATTATTGTTGAGGACTCAGCCTTGGTTGCAATTTTATCACTCACTAATGTAACAATCAACCACTAATGTACATTAACCACTAACGTAACAAAAATCAACCACTGATGTAACAATTTTATTAACCATTAACGCGACAACAATTTAACCATTAACGTAACAATTAGTGGTTGATTGTTACATTAGTGGGTGATACAGCAAGCAGGGCTGCTGGCATTCACTAATTATTCAGAGTTACAACCTTCAAACCATGTATTTAATCCTTTGGGTTTTTAACATTAAGAGAAAATATTGATAAAATTAAAATTAAACATACTATTGAGTGAGCTAATGAGAGCCGAATGCATAGATCCTAGGATGAAGCATACTTCAGAGGTTGACGGTATTGGTCTTGTTTGCAACAAATGATGTAGTTTGGCTGACGCTATAGCACACATCTATCAAAAGACATTGAAAATCATATATCATGGAACAATAGTAAGGGACATTAACATTTCATGAATATACCAGTAATATATAATATGAGATATTCAATTGTTACTGTATATGGTGAGTATAATCCCATGATTGAGAATGACCCCACGCCCTAATTCAGGCTAAATTCTGACAAAAGACTTTTGTAAATCCGAGTAAATCCCACCTATTAATTTTATCAAAATTTCATACCTTCTGTACACGGTTGTTTACAGTAGGCCTATTGGCTAGCAGGGCACGATTGTAATGAGAAACCAATTTTTATTTGAAACAATAAAGATGAGGAAATCTGTGAGAATGAGAAAAAGTTTCCCCAACCAAGATTCAAACCCGGAACCTTCTGCTTGATATGCAGATGTCCTAACCATTAGACCACTGGGGCTTTTATGGTATTTGATATAAAGGACTAAACATCTATGAAAGCAAAAGAGCATAAAAAACTACATCAATACATAAATTAATGTTTCAATAGCTTCTGTGACTAACCTAATATTCAAAATTAGCATAGTAGTATAAGCAATCCAAAAGCTCATTTATTAGATAAAAGGTTACAAATAAATTATAATCAATACAGCTTGGTTCCTAATATGGTCATTTGACCTATTTCAGGCAGATACTCTTCCAATGAATAAGCAATTAGTAGACCAATCATTGTTTATACGTCTATTCATTTCCACAGGCTATGCACTAGTGGGAACCAAGCCTTAAAAATAAGTAATACTAATAATGTTAATATTTACATCCATATCATCCTTAGCCATAAAACTCATCAGAATTCTCAGACTGGTCTGTGATATCTCTGTATACTCATCTCCTTCTAACTTCCTTTCCCAAATACCAAGGCTGTCTACAAGATCTATGGCACCTTCTACAAGCTAAAGAAAAATATTTAATTTTTATGTTTTTTTAAAAACAAGAATGGTAAAGTAGTAGTTTTTTGTTGTTGTTGCAAGAATTCATATTATGTAATTTACAAAAAATCAAACAAAAATAAACTGACCCCACATAATACAGCAACATTTGTAAATAAACTGACCCCACATAATATAGCATACATTTGTAAATAAACTGACCCCACATAATATAGCATACATTTGTAAATAAACTGACCCCACATAATACAGCATACATTTGTAAATAAACTGACCGACCCCACATAATATAGCATACATTTGTAAATAAACTGACCCCACATAATATAGCATACATTTGTAAATAAACTGACCCCACATAATATAGCATACATTTGTTAGGAGCAACATTTTAGCAAACAATGAATAATATTATATAATGTCTAATAGAAAATTGAAGGAAATAAGATAGAAATAATGAAAAACAAAATCTAGTTTAGTTGTTTGTTTATAAACTGAAAACATTTATCTCAGGTTATGACTTTCTTTCACATTTATTTTTTTGTAGGATGCAATTATTTATAGCATACCAAGGATGTCGAAAAAAATGGCACCTTAACATTAAAACACCTTAAAATATATCTATCTATTTATTAATTTACATTTTTTTATAACAAAAATGGTAGTTTTTTTTTATAGACAAGTTCATGTCATTTACCCAAAATCAACTAAAATAAACTAACTACACAGATATATTTGGAGCAAAATGTTAGCAAACAGTTAATACCATAACATTTTGAATAGAAAATGAAAGGAAATAAGATAGAATTAATGAAAACAAAATCTAGTTTACTGTAGTTATTGTTTATAAACCGAAAATAAAACAAATACAATATATTAAGTTATGCTTCCTTGTTGTGAAATTGTCATATTTATTTTTTATTGTAGGATTCAATTATATAAAATACAATTACAGTTTATGATTTACTATATTAACATCAAAGATCTTAGTAGTTGATGTACAAGATGACAAAATTATCTCTTGTTCTCATCTTTATAGCAGTGACTTATATGTTCAATGTTAGTAATGCAATTATAGAAGGTACTGTTGGCTGGTGGTATAATACAGATACATCATATTTGCATTCTGTAGCAATAGTATCACCAAATGAAAAGTCTGGAAATCATCCTACTAGATTTAATCCAGTTGAATGTAAACTGTTGATATCTTTTAATGTACTACAGAATAAGGGAATATATGCATGTAATAATAGAAATAAGCATTATTTGTTGTCTTCGGCTGAAGTTGCTCAGACGACACCTAAATCTTTTTGGAAAGTTAACTGTAAACCTTTTGCACAAATCATAGAGGGAGAAGATGTTAACATAAAATGCAAATTGAATTCTACAAGTTTGACAAACACACAAATCACAACTGGATGGATCCAAGGAAGATATAACATTATAGAGTCACATGGTGTACATAGCACAGGTACTGTAATACGTTTTAATCATACTTTGACTGGTTTTACACCTGGAGATGGTATATTCTTTTACTGTGTTTTAAACATTTTATTTAATAACACAGACTTTCGATGCCACACAGTACTAATTAATAGTTCACCCTCGATTAATTGTGAAAATCATAAGATTGAAAAATGAAGACTATGAGAATTCAAACTGCTTCAAGTGCCATGTAGAAGGTGGTTCTGGTGATAAGAAAGTGTACAATTGGACCTTAAATGGAGACTATGAGAATTCAAACTGCTTCAAGTGCCATGTAGAAGGTTGTTCTGGTGATAAGAAAGTGTACAATTGGACCTTAAATGGAGACTATGAGAATTCAAACTGCTTCAAGTGCCATGTAGAAGGTTGTTCTGGTGATAAGAAAGTGTACAATTGGACCTTAAATGGAGACTATGAGAATTCAAACTGCTTCAAATGCCATGTAGAAGGTGGTTCTGGTGATAAGAAAGTGTACAATTGGACCTTAAATGGAGACTATGAGAATTCAAACTGCTTCAAGTGCCATGTAGAAGGTTGTTCTGGTGATAAGAAAGTGTACAATTGGACCTTAAATGGAGACTATGAGAATTCAAACTGCTTCAAGTGCCATGTAGAAGGTGGTTCTGGTGATAAGAAAGTGTACAATTGGACCTTAAATGGAGACTATGAGAATTCAAACTGCTTCAAGTGCCATGTAGAAGGTTGTTCTGGTGATAAGAAAGTGTACAATTGGACCTTAAATGGAGACTATGAGAATTCAAACTGCTTCAAGTGCCATGTAGAAGGTGGTTCTGGTGATAAGAAAGTGTACAATTGGACCTTAAATGGAGACTATGAGAATTCAAACTGCTTCAAGTGCCATGTAGAAGGTGGTTCTGGTGATAAGAAAGTGTACAATTGGACCTTAAATGGAGACTATGAGAATTCAAACTGCTTCAAGTGCCATGTAGAAGGTTGTTCTGGTGATAAGAAAGTGTACAATTAGACCTTAAATGGAGACTATGAGAATTCAAACTGCTTCAAGTGCCATGTAGAAGGTTGTTCTGGTGATAAGAAAGTGTACAATTGGACCTTAAATGGAGACTATGAGAATTCAAACTGCTTCAAGTGCCATGTAGAAGGTGGTTCTGGTGATAAGAAAGTGTACAATTGGACCTTAAATGGAGACTATGAGAATTCAAACTGCTTCAAGTGCCATGTAGAAGGTGGTTCTGGTGATAAGAAAGTGTACAATTGGACCTTAAATGGAGACTATGAGAATTCAAACTGCTTCAAGTGCCATGTAGAAGGTTGTTCTGGTGATAAGAAAGTGTACAATTGGACCTTAAATGGAGACTATGAGAATTCAAACTGCTTCAAGTGCCATGTAGAAGGTTGTTCTGGTGATAAGAAAGTGTACAATTGGACCTTAAATGGAGACTATGAGAATTCAAACTGCTTCAAGTGCCATGTAGAAGGTGGTTCTGGTGATAAGAAAGTGTACAATTGGACCTTAAATGGAGACTATGAGAATTCAAACTGCTTCAAGTGCCATGTAGAAGGTTGTTCTGGTGATAAGAAAGTGTACAATTGGACCTTAAATGGAGACTATGAGAATTCAAACTGCTTCAAGTGCCATGTAGAAGGTTGTTCTGGTGATAAGAAAGTGTACAATTAGACCTTAAATGGAGACTATGAGAATTCAAACTGCTTCAAGTGCCATGTAGAAGGTTGTTCTGGTGATAAGAAAGTGTACAATTGGACCTTAAATGGAGACTATGAGAATTCAAACTGCTTCAAGTGCCATGTAGAAGGTGGTTCTGGTGATAAGAAAGTGTACAATTGGACCTTAAATGGAGACTATGAGAATTCAAACTGCTTCAAGTGCCATGTAGAAGGTGGTTCTGGTGATAAGAAAGTGTACAATTGGACCTTAAATGGAGAGAGATTTACAGACAAGAACCACGTAAAAGATGAAAGATGTTTTAATAATTTACCAGCAGGTCATCACACTGTTAAATGTATAGTGAGTACTGATGGTATAAATATCTCAGATGAGGTGGAATGTATTGTCAATGAATTACCTTGCACACAACCATCAAGCCATCAGGTTTTAACAGTCAATGATTTCTTGTCAATGGACACACAGACCAAAAAGACCACTATGCCTCAACTGGATAACACAGGCATTGCAATAAAAGGGACAAAGAAAGCACCTAAGAAAACTGAGATGGAATTTATTGTCTATGAATTACCTTGCACACAACCAACAAGCCATCAACTTTTAACAGTCAATGATGTCCTGTCAACAGACACACAGACCAAAAAGACCACTATGACCCAAATGGATAACACAAGTATTGCAATAACAGGAACAAAGAAAGCATCTGAGAAAACTACACACATGACACACAGACCTGAATCTGAAAACAACAATCAAGGAATGTTTAAAGATGTTGGCATAACAACCATACTATTAGCAATGTCAACTACCATATTTGGGTTTATAATAATAGTGCTACTTTATCTATTAAAAAAAAAACATCACACCAAACCACTACCTGCTGTGTACTATCAAAGAAACAGAGATGTTACACAAACAAGTGCTGGAATGAGAGTGCAAGAAACTTCTGAGAATGAACACACCACTGATGATGTCTACTATACAATAGATGAGGAAGCAGAAAATGACTATGTTGTGTCATTCACTGTGATGGCAAACAAGAGATGTACAAACTTGTACAACAAAGATGATGATGATGGAAATGATGCCCAAAATCCACATTATTTTGTACTTGAATCACAATAAGCAAACACTGACTGTACTTTGTTAATGTGCTGCTAATCATCAGCCAAGTATAGGAACTGTCAAGCTTAAAATTAAGGAGAATTACAAACAGATTTGACCCTAAATAAAACATTTTTTGGTTTAATTTTGATACTGTTTCATTATTGAATAAATGTATGCTGTATTTCGATGCAAGTAGACTATTGCCCATATCCATGCAATTAACCTCTGTATATGGATATTGGATAATAATGGTAGTTTTTCTTTATAAATATATTACATCCATATTATCTTTAATCATAAAAGTAATTAGAAATCTCAGACTGGCCTGTGATATCGTTGTATATTAAGTTTCTTTCCCAAATAAAATACCAAGGTTGTCTAAAAGATCTATGGCACCTTCAACAAAATAAAAAAATATAATAATTATAATTTAATAAAATAACTTTACACTAAACATACAATATTAGACAGGAGGAAATAATCATAACCGAAATAAACTGACAAGATACAAAAAAAAATTAGTTGAGGTTTTAGTTTCTCAATCGAAAGCATGCTACTGATTGATTTAAATGATTTTAGTTGTTGTGATATTACCATGATTGTTGTTGTGCAATTCAGATAAAAAAACAAAAAGATCATAAAGTATATTAATATTAGGTTGAAACATCTTAAACTTTTACGTGATAACTTGAGAATACAATATGAGCAAGTCAACTCTATATCTCATCGCTGTAACAGTGGTTTGCCTGTTGGATGTGAGTAATGCTAGTGCAGAAGGTACTGTTGGCTGGCTCAATTATACATCTGATACATCATACACCCATGGTGTAGCAATACAACCAACAAAACAGTTTGGTAAACCTCCTACTAACGATAATTGTCTGCTTTTTATATCTTTTAATGGACAAGAAGATACAGGAATATACACATGTCAAGATAAGGAGAATAAACATTATGTGGTTTCTTCAACGAAAGTTGTTGGATTATCACCTGAATCATCTTGGAATGTTACATGTGAACATTCTCCATACATTATAGAAGGAGAAGAAGTTAACATCACATATAAAATTAACTCTAAGAGAAACATTACAGAAATTACAACAGGATGGATTCAAGGAAGGTACAATACAATACAATCACATAGTGTACATAGTATTGAAATAAGTCATCTTTTGACTGGTTTCCTACATGGAGATGGTATATTCTTTTACTGTGTTTCAGAAATGTTAATCAATGGAAAAGCCTATCAGTGCTACAGAGTAATATTAAAGGTCCACCCTCGATTGATTGTAAAAATCAAAAAGTTGCTAAATGAAACACATGACCTTGATAATTCAAATTGCTTCAAGTGCCATGTAGAAGGTGGTTCTAATGATAAGAAAATTTACAGTTGGACCTTAAATAGAGAAGGATTTGTTGACAAGAACCAGGTAAAAAATGAAAGATGTTTTAACAATTTACCAGGAGGTCATCACACTATCAAGTGTATAGTGAGTACTGACTCTATGAATATCTCAGATGAGGTGGAATATATTGTTAATGATTTACCATCTCAAAGCTCTGACATAACAACCATACTATTGGCAACATCAACTACTGGCATATTTGGGGTTATGGTACTTTTACTACTCTATCTACTAAAGAGAAAACATGACAAGAACAATCCATTAGCTGCTGTGCATTGTCAAAGAAACCCAGATGTTGAACAATCCAGTGAAGAAGGGAGAGAACAAGGAATATATGAAAATACACAGACCAGTGATGAGGTGGTTTACCATCAATTAGATGACAAAGCAGAGAATTATTATTATTCTGACACTGTGCTGTAATTTAACAAATGTAAAACTGTTTACCAAACAAAAGGGAAATGATGGTGAATATCCATGTATACTTGAATTAATGTAAAATAAGAAAACAAAAGTGATCTGGCTGTGGCAGTGTATGATCATCAGCTATGTACAACATTGTTCATATGGGGTTTTACATATATATCCCAATTTCAAAATATATATCACTTTTTAAAGTATATAATCAAGAGAACTATAATGCTGTTCTACAATGTTGTGATTGAACAGAGTTAACCATGTGATCTATTGGTAGGGTGTTTAAATATCAAGCAGAAGAGGACATTTGATCCACTCTCAATGATTTTCTCATCTTCACCATTTACACAGCAGTAGTAGTAAAGGGCACAACTTATAACAACATTTTCTATATAAAATATAATATTTATTTTTATACAGTTTCATTATTGAATATATGTCAATGGTTTTTTTTCTCTTTTGTGGGGGCAACCCACTTTTATTGCAATGATAAACAATATGGTGAATGGTTACAGTATATATGTCTATCTATCTATTTTCAATGAATATTTAAGTGATATTACAATATTGTGTTGAAATCTAGATAAAACAAACATGTATACAGAGAAAATTTATATTACAGAGCTAAAACGATATAAAGATTGATATTTAGTATTAAAAAGAGATTCGATATAATATAAATATATATGATAAAATGGTATATTGCATTATAAGATTATGTTTTGTTTGAATACTTTTATAAAATTGTATAGTTTTACATTTTGATTATGTCAATGTTTATAGGCTATTGGTCATGCTATGCAATAACAACCTTTGTCCCAGAATATTGGGTATATATATAGTCGTGACAGTTTGTAATTTTCAGTTTCAAAACCAGAACTATAACTAGAACTATTATCAAGTTTCTTTAAAGATTGAATATTCCTGTAGAAAAGAGATATACAGAGTGCAAGAGGTTTTATTTTGTACAATAACATTTGGAGATTTTTCATATCAAATTAATGAACATTTGATACAACATGACAAGGTTATCTCTTTTTCTCATCACTGTAGCAATAGTTTTTCTTTTGGATGTCAATGATGCTCAACATACAAATATTACAATAGGATGGTTTTTTAAGCCTAATACATCATATAGCTATGATCCAGCAATACTACCATTAAGTAAACAGTTTGTAGGACAAATTGATGGGAAATATCCTGATAACAACAATACAGTCAACTGTAATCTAGGTATATATTATTATAATGTACAACAAAAGGTAGGACTACACACATGTCAAGATGATGATAATAAACATTATCTGGTTCCTTCTGCTGATGTTGTTCAAAAAGACCCACATTCGTTTTGGATTGTTACATGTGAACATTTTGAAAACATTATAGAGAGAGAAGAAGTACAAATCACATGCAAGATTAACAGAAACAACACGATAATCACAACTGGATGGATCCAAGGAAGATATAGCATAATACAGTCACACAATGTAACAAGTACTTTTGCTCAGACTTTAACTGGTTTTCTACCTGGAGATGGCATATTCTTTTACTGTGTTTTCGAGCATTTAAAAAAATATCGCCGATGCAACACAGAAATATTAAAGGTTTATCCTCAATTATTCGTAAAAATCAAAAGGTTGCAAAATCGAACACAAGAAAAAAAATTGAATTGCTTCAAGTGCCATGTAGAAGGTGGTTCTGGTGATAAGAAAATTCACAGTTGGACCTTAAATGGAGAGACACTTGTCAACAAGAACCAGGTAAAAGATGAAAGATGTTTTAATAATTTACCAGCAGGTCATCACACTGTAAAGTGTATAGTGATTACTGATGCTAAGAACATCTCAGATGAGGTGGAATTTATTGTCTATGAATTACCTTGCACATGGACACAGAGTCATCATAGGAAAAAGGAAATCTCCGAAAAAACTACACACAAGCCACCTAAGACAACTCCCCGGAAATCTGCATCTCAAAACAAGAATCAAGGAATCAATACAACCGCCCTACCATTGGCAACATTAACTACCATATTGGGGTTTACAGTGATATTGCTACTATTGTACCTCCTCAAAAGGAAACATCACAACAAACCATTAAATGCTGTCCGTTATGAAAGAAATAGGGAGTATGCAAGTGTGTATGACAATTCAATTAATGTTCCACAGGCAAATACAGATGTAAGAGAGAGGGATACATCTGATAACTTACAGAGCAGGGCAGATGATGATGATGATGTGTACTATACTATAGATGACATAGCTGACCATGTCATTGATGACACAGTGATACCAAGCAAGAGGTGTACAAATGCTTATAACAATGATGCTGAAAATCCACAATATTTTGTACTTGAGTCTTCATAAACATTAGCAGTATCTGTACTTATAGCAGTAATGTTGCTATTTGTAGCAGCCAGACATAAGATCAAAGGACTGTTCCTGTCTTGGCAAGGCAAGCTCAGTGTCCTGTTGTTAGATTGCCTTGCTTAAAGTATGTATTGACATGAAATGTGAATGGCACAGAGAATCTGTGGGCTTTTAGATGGTTTTACCAAACTTGTATGTGTATCACACGTTCCCAATATACAGTACATACACCATTTTCGTTATATATAATTATCAAATATATATATATATATATATATATATATATTTGATAATTATATATAACGAACAGAGGACTAGTTGTGTTCCGACCGTACCACGCCGAGAATGTTAAAGGGTCGTTATCCGATCGAGTTAAAGAACAATACCATGAAAGCCCCAGTGGTCTATGGTTAGGGCAACTGCATATCAAGCAGGCGGTCCGAGTTCGAGTCTCGGTTGGGGCGACTTTTTCTCATTCTCCCAGATTTCCTCATCTTTATCGTTTCAAAAATTAATTAAATAATTTTCAGTGTATCACCGGGTGGTTTGGAATTTATTTCTATGCCTGTTGTGTTTATATATATATATATATATATATATATTAACACAAGAGGCAAAGAACATTAATTCTAAACATATTGCAATCTTCATTTGTGAATATAATGTAAAACTCTGTCTACACTATTAAACTAGTTTGAAAAAAAGTGATATGCCCAAATATGGTAGTAATACAAAAGCATCATGTCCATATATGGGCACATCACATTTTTTGTCACATATGATATTGATAAAGTTTTATAGTGTAGACAGAGCTTAAAGTTTGTGTCAATGTTATTGTTTGTACATATTATATATTTCAGCCTGTTGCTGTTTGGGTTTTCTTAATTAACAATGTTATATGTACATATTACTTTCAACTACTGTTTTTAATAATCACTAGATATGAATTTGGAATGCATGTTAATATTTTGGAATTTCCTACCTTTTCTGCTGCTATATAGACTATGGACAATATCAATAAAGTTTTTACCAGCCTTGCATCTTCTTGTGCATTTATATTTGTGATTTTTTTTCACCTTTTTTATGTCTTCATACTTTCGGAACATTATATTTTGATTACCTATTTGTATTCCTTTAAATTGTTTGCAAACAAAACAAAAAACAAGAAGCGATGGATCCAAGGAAGGTACAATACAAAACAATCACACAGTGTACATAGTACCGAAATAAGTCATCTTTTGACTGGTTTCCTACATGGAGATGGTATATTCTTTTACTGTGTTTCAGAAATGTTCGGCAATAGAAAATCCTATCAGTGCTACAAAGTAATATTAAAGGTCCACCCTCGATTGATTGTCAATAGTTTACCATTACAAAGCGCTGGCATAACTATCAAAAACCTTTACAAAAAAAACAAATTATGTTTTGAAATTATTATTTAGTTAATTATAACTCTTGCCTCTTGTACAAAAATTAAGATTTTTGGACAAGTAGTTCTTGAGAAAATGCAGTTTCAGTTTATTTTTACTTTAAGACTGCTCGCCAGCTTTTGAAAATTCTCTCCTCCTATCTTTTAACACTAGCAGGTCCGAAAATAATACTAAAAGTGGTCCAGAATCGGGATCCTGGTCCGGATTGCCTACAAAATTTAATGGAGTGGTCCTTGACTATCTGTGGTTTCATTTTGGTAATAACTTTTTGAGTACGGTAATCCTACACTCTCAAATCCGAAATACCTGAAAACCAGAAAGTATGGGGAAGGTGGTTTTGAGTAGAAAAGGAAATGTAAATAATCTCTGGCAATTATCATAGTAGTATATATGTTTAAGAAGATATCACAACTATCTTAAGTAAAAAATAGCAATGTAAATCTATTATATATTGTAATTATACATATATATTAAATGTTTTTAATGTTATGACTGTAGTTTTTATGTCATTGATGAACATTAAAAGCAAACAGACAAATGTAGTGAGGTCAAGGGCAATAGAAGTTTCTAAATGCACACAACAGGTAAAAAGAAGAAATACTCTTTACTAATGAATGTTATGACTGTAGTAGTTTCTATTTCATTGGCCCTGTTTCTGCGGCCAATCCCAAATATACCGTATAAATATATCGTATATGAAATTTGTGCACCGTTTCCACTGCACATTCGTTGGTGGGCTGTAAAAAAGTTGGCTTTCATTACCCAAAATGCACATTTTGTGAGACGGAAGTATGGATTGACCTAGAGTCTCGTGTAGTGAGGTTACATGACAAAAACAAAACAATGATGGTTTCTCAAAACGTCGTAGCATTGCTTTCTATTTTAAATCTAATGAGCAGAAGTGGCAACGAATTTACATCGCACAAACAATCTAGAAATGTAGAATGGGCATTGACTAGATTTATGCAAAGACGACGACGGTGTTTGCCGATAATCTGCTTTTATTTTGTTTGAGATACTTTTGTAAATCTCGGTATCTCTTCTGTTGCCATGCAGTCTCCCCCCAACCTTCGCTTCTCCCCACAATTTAATTGCAAAAATAGTTATTTCTTCAGTCCACAGTGATATTTTAATCTGTTGCTTGCTTATACACGTGTGTGTCAATGCAGCAGAAAAACCAAACAAACGCGTCACGCTCTGTTAGTTTTTGACCTCGTGTCATGGGTCGGGTCACATATACGGTAAATTTTGAGTGCAGCAGAAACGGGGTACGAAATATACGGTATATTTTGGAATATACCGTATAATATCCACAAACGATGGAGATATTTATGCGGTATATATACCGCATATATACTGTATAATTTTTATGAGACTCGGTTCTGCTGCCAAAAAATATACCGTATATAAAATATACCGTATATATACGGTATATTTTTGGCAGCAGAAACAGGGCCATTGATGAACTTTCAAAGAAAACAAAAATAGGCATGCAGACGTGTGCTGTTAAGGTAAAAATCAGTATTTATCTCTCAAGAAATTTAACTCTAAATTGGGGAAAGTGGTTTAAGTAGAAATAATGATAAATTATATTATACAGATATATATTTTAACAACAATAGCTTCATCCATCTACCATGTAGATTGGATGCAAGAGCAAATTCATGAATACATTTTGTGACAATATTGCCGGTCTTCCCCAACCTGCACAACATGCCATACACCACCTTACTGTGTTTCAGAAATGTTCGGCAATGGAAAAGCCTATCAGTGCTACAGAGTAATATTAAAGGTCCACCCTCAATTGATTGTCAATAGTTTACCATTGCAGGGCGCTAATAAAGTATATAATCACCTAATAAAGAGAACTATAATGCTGTTCTACCATAATGTTGTGATTGGACAGAGTTAACCATGTGACCTAATAATTGGTAAGGTAGATTAAATACAGAAGAGGAAATTGTATCCACTCTAATTGATTTTTCTCATCTTCACCATTTACACAACAGTATAAGTAAAGTGCACAACTTATATATAACATGTTCTGTATTAAATTTATTTTTGATATACTGATTTTTTTTCCCCATGTATTTAGCATACTGGACATACTGACCAATCTTCTGGAAAACACTGGCCAGTATTAGCAACATCAACTTTCATATTTGGGTTAATGTCAAAGTTTAAAACAGTACCATTAGTCTATAAAAGATGTACACTTTGCAACTTTTTATACTGATTTAAACTTTCCTATGTATTTAGCATACTGGACATACTGACCAATCTTCTGGAAAACACTGGCCAGTCTTCTGGACATACTGACCAGTGTTATGGAGTGTATCTAATTGCTTGGCATGGATTGTGCTATGAAGCAAATAATGAGCTACTATAACTGCAATTTCGTTGCCTAAAGACCTACAGGTATAAAACATTTTCCAGAATATAATTTAATGTGGATTCATTATTGGAAAAGAAAGATTTGCTGCATTTTAATAATTAGGCTATTAGCCACGTATAATATGCAATAACAACAAAACTTTATTTATAAAACATTTTACAGAATGTATTTTATATAATTGATGTGGTTTCATTATTAAAAAAGAAAAATTTGCTGCATTTTGATAATTAGGCTATTAGCCACTTATAATATGCAAAACTTTGTTAATAAATATTGCCAAATATATTAATTGTACATTTTGACAAATAAGGAATTAATATTTCATTTTGTATCAGTTTATAAACCAGAACTACAAATTTATGTTAATGAAAAGTTATACAAAATACACATCATGAATTGTTTTCTACAATTCCAACTGGAGATTCATCACTACATCAACACATTTATGCAATATGACCAGATAATCTATTTTCTCATTCTTGTAGCAGTTTGTCTGTTTGATGTCAGTAATGCTAATGCAGAACATACAGTTGGATGGTTGTATTCTACAACTGATAGATCATATACCTATCTAGCAGCAATATGCCCATCCAGTAAACAGTTTATAGGGCAAATTGATGGAAAATATCCTGATAACAATAAGACAGTGAACTGTAACCTGTTTATGAATTTAAATTCACAACAAAATGTAGGAATATACACATGTCAAGATTTTGAGAATAAACATTATTTGATTCCTTCAACAGAAGAAATCTTTTTGGATTGTTAACTGTGAACCTTTCCCAAAGATTGTAGAGGAACAGGAAGTACAGATCACATGTAAAATTAATAGAAAAAAACAAGAAATCACAAGTGGATGGATCCAAGGAAGATATAACAATATACAGTCCCATATTGTTAATAGTACTGCAATAAGATTTAGTCAGACTTTAACCGGTTTCTTACCTGGAGATGGCATATTCTTTTACTGTATTTCAGATTTGTATGTCGGTGCCGGAGACAATCGGTGCAACACAGTAATATTAGAGGTCCAACCTCAAACCAAAAGTTCTCAAAACAACAATCAAGGAAGAAAAGATGTTTACCTAACAACTATACTATTAGCAACATCAACTACCATATTTGGGATTATTGTAGTTGTACTACTTTATCTACTAAAGAAGAAACATCAAAACAAAGCACTAGCTGCTATATATTACCAAAGAAACAGAGACACAATTGGCTATGACACTTCTAATATTCCACAAACCAGTACAGACCTAAAAGAATGTCACACTAACCATCCACAGGCGTTTGGAGTTGATGTCTTTTACAGTGTATTAGATGATAAAGCAGGTAAAAATGTGATGTGAAGAGGTGGAAAAATGCTCACAACAGAGATGCTGTAAAAAGTCTACAATAGTTTGTACTTAAACCGTAGGGCCAAATTCTTTGTTAATTCATAGCAAACAACATAACCTAATTAAATGTACAGTATATGATTCATCCTATAGTAGGAAATACTAAGTACTATCTAATAATTATTTTTGGTCTAAAATCATTCCCAATTTAATCTGAACCTAAACATTTGTCTATCCTTTCTATTACTGACGAAGCTATAACAACAATAATAATAAAAATACATAATCTATAATTATTTCATTAGTTGTAGTGCCAAAGCCTTTGCACTCTCCTATAGCCAACGATTTTAATGTGTTTAGACTTTAACGTAAAACAGGTGTTTTTATACCATTTTTGTAAAATAGCGGAATGCCTGAACATGTTTCTTGGCCATAATCCTAATCTTATCATTAGAAATGTTAAATGTGTGGAATTTTTCTACTTTACTATGTAGACTAGATGGAAATAATAATAAAGTTTATTATAAGCTTGTAACTTTTTGTATATATTTTATGTATCCTTGTGTTCTATTTTTGTCGTTATTATTTCTGAACAAATTGGAAAAAAATTCAATACAACATCAAAATCAAAAATTTAGAAACAATTGAAGGAATTACCCAGCAAAAAAGCAGTTCAGTGATGTACAATAAATAATACATATATCATATCATATACAAAAACCAGTACTGTATATTGTAAAATTTAATCAAATTCTCTATCATATTTGTATCATAACTTAATATAGAAAATATGCATTAAGGGAATGAGACTACCTGTAGGTACTGTATGGCCACTATAATATTGTTTATTGAATGGGGAAAATGTATTGTTTTATCTATAACATTGTTAACTAAAACAGATAACATAAATAAGTCAACAAAATACCTTTTCACTCCAAGCGTTTGGACTTTCTCCATCTTCCCCAAACAGAAAATCTTGCACAAGTTTTACAAGTCTTAATCCGTTCTCCATTTCAGTTGCACTGTCTAGATTTCCATGCTTAGCATTATTGACAGCGCCCTCTAACATCTTCTCTATGAGGTTCCGTTTTATGACAATACCAGGACGAATGAGATCACATTTCTCCATCAATTGGTTAATACAGACAAAGACCTGGCCACGTTCCTGTATTAAATAAACTTAAATTATGTGTTTGGAATGCTTGGGTCTATTGGGAGCTTTAGAGCTTTAGAGCTTATGGCCCTAGAGTATGAGAAGGCCCCTTTGGAGTGCTAAACCAGAGACCTTTTACCCTAGCGATATGCCACTGTAGCCATTTGACTTTGATCTCAATTGTTGTTTCAACATATGATAATTAATTATATATGTGAGGTACTTACACACCAGACCTCCTCTGATGATCCTTGAAAGCCATTCCAAAGAACATGAAAGAGAATTTCTGTTATTGTGTCAGCCAAAACTTGTCCAGTTTTATCAACTTCTGAATCGTCTTCAGAATAATCTTCATCTTCATCCTCCTCGCTCTGTAAGGACAGCCGTAAGTCTGACTTCCTTAAAGGCTTATTAAACCTTTGATTGTAAAACATGGAAAGCATTGCGTCCTCAGTTTGGAAGCTACCACTACGTGAACCAACTTCAACGTATTCTGAATCATACTGGACCGACTCGGCTTTAGGTGGTGCCAACCGGTTATCACTTGATATTGAAGATATTTCTGAAAGCTCTGGTACGGAATTATGAGCGCTAGAGATGTTACTGCTCAACCCTGTATCTAGTAGATCTTTAGTTTGATTTGAAGATTTTTCTGTACTGAGGTTTTCGCTGGTGACGGACACGCGTGACTTATTATCTGAAACATCATCATCTGTGAAATCTAATAGGTCAACGTCATCAATGTCTTCGCATTTGATTTCAATTTGACCAGATTTTGCATATAGTTTGGTGATGACGTCTTGCCAGCCTGTTTCCTTGGCTATGTCTGACCTACAGGCTTTGTTTGTATACAGAATATGAAGTAGTTGTGTAGTTGCCTCTAGTTTTATAAGTACATTTCCTTTTTGGACCAACTGCAATGCAGCAATCAATCCGCTGAAGTTTGGTTCACTACATGTCAGTTTTTCATCTGAATGAAGAAATAATAGGTGAATTAAATGAAATACAATTCATAAAGGTACATATCTAAATGGTTCTAAAAGTAGAACTTAAGTATAAAGTGTAGGTCCAGTTTACACAAAATGCTTGTGTGCACTTTAAAGAACCTAGTACATCTTTCGAGACAATAAGGGGTTCCCTGGTGTACTACAGTAGTTGACACAGCCTATCTTAAGCTTAGGCGAGAAGCATGTAGTTGAAAAGTGTAACATCTAAGTCCACAGTGTGACGATCGGAATGGCGCTATATCATTATTATATTATTAGTAACTGCAGAAATTTCCTGAACATTGTATCAAATCAAATTCTTTAATGCTAAAAACAACAAATACCACAAAATAAGTTGTCAAGAAACACTAATATGGCTAAGAGCCTGTCTTCCCCCTTTTCATATTGTTTTTTTACCATATTTTCATGAGGGTGATCCATCCATCCAGCAATTGCTGATCATTAGGGACCCTCAGAGGTTCACAAGACAAACATATACACAAGATGTTCTGCATAAACAAAGTCTTATTACAAGTCTTTGGGAGTCTTTGTCCGGAGTTGTGATGGGACTTGAACCCAGGACCCTTGGAGTGGTAGCCAAGCTTCATAACCACCAAGCCACAACTCCACTCCTCCTGTAACAAATACTAACCTGTGACTTGCTCCACAAGGTTTTTAGCAATGGGCATACTCATAGGAATTGATTCCATTAACATTATCAGGCCAGCATGACCTACTTCAGTTAGACGTATTCTACTTTTAGTCTTCTCGTTAACTCTTGCCGTCTTCAACAATGCAGTTAAGATCTTAATGTATAAAAGGTAAAACAGCCATTTTCTATAAAATGATTTCTTATTAGATTACAGAAATGTTATTGGTCCATTTAAAATGGAAATACACTTTCCTTGGCTTAGTTAAAACAATAAAACAGCTATTAAAAGATATACATCAAATTGCAAAACACTTGGAGGTGTCCTCTGAATAGAGGTTTGCAGTGGTGTATTGCCTCTTGTTCATTTCATGGGAAAGTGTCCCGCTAATAGGGATGTCCTCTAAATAGGGTGTCCCAAATAAGGGGTACTACTGTATTCCTTAATAGTTGAACCAAAAACAAGTACACTTTGCTTCTGTAGTTTACCAGATGAGAATAAAGCGTCTGGGGATTCCTAAAAATTTGGGAGACATTTTTACTTACCTTAAACACCCTGACCCTAAGAGCATCCGAGTGGTCTTTGTCTACAAGTAAGGCATATAGCAATTCTCCAATACCTTCCTCAAACATTAACAGCATCAGTTGATCTCCTGCTGAGGTACTATGGAGCAGTGAATATAAGGTATCAATTGCTTCATTTTTCTGAGAAAAAAATGGCAATATTAATGTAATATTTATATAAATCCAAATTACTGAAAAATGACAATGCTGTGGGTGTCAGTGGCTGGATCTCAATGGAGAAAATAAAATAAGAAAGAGCTAAATAAAAACGATAATGTAAAACAGCCAGAAAAATTAGAAGAACTTTTAGGCAACACTAGCCCTTCATCAGTGCAAGTGTAATATTTAAAATATAGATATTATTTACATGAATAATCAAGTTGGTAGTTGACAAAACTTGCACATGCACATACGTTTGAATACAATTGTTATTGCATGTATCCATAACCATGGTATCCAAATGATCGGAATTGCACTGGGAAAGACTACATTTGAACTGCCTCCATCCAGAGGGGTTTTTAAATAGGAGAGGCACCCTGGTGCAAGTGTTTACAAGAAATGATATAAACAATTATGTCAAGTTTTCAGCTTTCCATGAATAGTCTACAATGTTATCAATGGTGTTTATTAAATAAAATACACAAACAAACATTGGTGTTGATAGAGTGAGTTGTATACACTACAGATGCCAATAAATTAAACAGTTCAGGTGCCATACCGGGCCGTATAAATGTGTATTTATAGCAATTTGTAGCTAGCATAAAATAAATGTCTTACCAGTTGTTCACATGGGGCAGTAGCTATAAAAGCTAGAATGGAACACAATTCTTCCTTTGAAATACTGTTTCCTTTGGATACGTAATATTTGATCAAACCAAAGAGGGCAGCTCGTATCGTCTTGGAATCCTCTCTTGATATATCTTCTGGACCAAAATCGCTGATTAACAAAAATATTATTATAAATGTAAAGTATTAGTTGTACACACAGCAAATATTGGGTTAGAATCTTGTTTAAAGCTCTGCCTACAAATCAAACTTTATGTGACAAAAAAATGTGATGTGCCCATATATGGACATGATGACATCATATCACTTCCATATTTTGGTATATCACTTCCATATTTGGGCACATCACACTTTTTTGTCAAACTTAAGACAGGGTCTATTCTCATGATAAAAACACTTCGTAGTAAAAAGTATCTCGCAGCATTTACGTTTATTATACTTTGGACTAATCAAAGTTATTATTATAATCATTATTACCATAAATCAGAATTAAATCAATTTAATCAGTAACCCATAATCAATTCATGAAACTTTATTATCTCAAACTCTGGGGAAATTCATTTGGTTGTGGTATATAAAGATTCATTATTATTAATCTTGTTACTAAGTCTCAGTAGGACATGATTTGGCGATCAGAAAAATAAACATACAAAGATACAGCATTTCTTTGAGTAGGGTAGCCTTTATATTAACAAAACTGCTCTTCTAAAGGGCATGCTGTCTCAAATCTTAATGTCATTATGAAAAATTCCAATATTTGTAATAACACTAGCAATACCTGTAGTATGTTCTGATGACATCCAATATATAACTCACTCCAAACTTCTGATGGAAGTATTTGTGGTCATCTTTAATGACAGTGGACAAATACTGAATATGAGCTAAGAGAAAACAACATTTGCATTGTTATTTGTTGTTACCTAAACCGTCATAATAATCCAAAATCCAAAACAGTTAAATATATTTCATCATCATTTATATAGTGCATTCCACAAACAACAACGTCTCAATGCACTTTTCAACTACCTGCCAACTACAGCGTTTTACCATCAGAACCATGGAGCAAGTGAGCCTTGACCCCTTGCCATAAGGATTAGGTTCCACTGTCTTAACCACTCGGCCAACTCACTTACTCCATTATCATTAAACTTATTATAGATAATCACAATTATTATTGCCACTGCCTCCACGCTTGCATCAACCTACCTATCCTAACTGTGAAATCACTTTTGCTCCATATTCTGAAGTCAAATAGCAGATGCTGGTATGTACTCTTTGATAACACTGAGTTGCCATCCGATATGTATTCTAAAAATGTCTGTATGGCCATTAGAACATGGACATCGATTAATCGTGGATCCACCTGTAAATACAATGTATATAATAATAATATTCAGATGGATTTTGTAAGTAAGATAAAGACAACTGTAAGTTATTTGTTTGTGAAGAGATGGGTTATTCCATTTTATATATAGGGCTTCTTTTATTAAATGGAATAATCCAATAACTTGTTACAAAATCCATCTGAATAATAATAATACATATAGATTATTTATCAGGTATAAGATCTTTTAATAAAAACCTTTACTACTGTATTTATAATAAATGTCAACATGTATGTACAACATTCATACTATATGTACACCTTGCTTTGTTAATGTATTATTTCTTTCTCCTGTTCTTACTGTAAAGGTAAAAGAAATTTATTCTGTCCCTCAACTAGAAACTGAGGAAATTCTGATTAGGCCCTCTGCGAATCCACGGCAGCCAGAAGTGCAGTGCCTACCAGAACAGCACACCAGGAGACGATACCCTACTCTTTTCACAGAGTGAACAAGTTCTTTAACATGCACTATATGTACTGTACAAAAAACCAAAACCTTTACATCCCATCCGGAGAACGAGGCAATAACACTAATTGTTGACAGTCAAGAAGGGAAAGCGAGAACCAAGATCTAGTCATCAGGTGCTACTGGGCATTCCAAGGAGCAAACATAGTTGGGGAGATCGGACTTTCAGTGTTGCTGGACCTAGGCTCTGGAACCACCTACCCTTGAACATTAAACACACATCATTATTGAGTCACTTTAAGTCACTACTCAAAACTCACCTTTTCTGATTTTTTTTTTACAGCGCCATGAGCAATGAATGTTGGAATGGCGCTATATAAATCGAACGATTGATTGATTGATTGATTGACTAAAACATCTTGCCTAACGATGCAATCAGTATGGTACAGATAGGCTTAAACGCATGCCTATCACATGCTAGTCTGAAATTATCATTACACCATCACTCTCCGATATATACAGCACCCAACGCAATTCTTAGACGGTCTGCCATCCAAAAAGCAACCGGCCCAACGATGCTTAACTTTGGTGATCTGACGAGAACCAGTGTTTTAACGCAGTATGGCCATATGTAACCTCTGTCTGGGAACCAACATCCTGTTTACTGGTCAGATTTCTTAATCATAAATTATCTTTATAATATTTAAATGTACTACTGGTACACTATTATCCACAACATCAATATCATCACCAAAAAAATCACCATAATACCTTTTGTAGAAGCATTCCTATTGTTGGAATTCCCTGGCACTGATGTAACATATCCTGGTTAATGGGATGTCCAACACATATGTTCTTAATAAGGGTTAGAAAACAAGCCACTTGATTCTGTTCTAATGCAAGATCTAAAAAAAGAAAATCAACACGCAACATGTGTTAATTACAGTTTGGGCAACCTCTGTATTCATATACGTATGGGTAAATCTTACATACTACGTCACACATTATGTGTACCATACATGATATCGATTTGTGATGTGTTTCGAATGCATTTCACACGTTTAAGATATATTTGTTGAATATTAAGTTGTTAAACACAGCACAGATAACATTTTACCAGCAAAACTTAAAAATAAATTATTCAAGAAAATTCAGAGTTTTAGTATAAAAATGATTCAAAAAGATGACAGAGAATTAAAAATATTGGCTAGGCCTGCTGTAGCCTAGGCTAGATAGGCTCAGGCTAGGTTTGTGTATGTTTGTTTGTGTAAACGTGTATTCATCACAAAAATGATTTTGGCCAAATTAAAAAAGCTATTATCAAACTTATCGCTTACATGTGTTTGACATGGGTACGTATGCGTATAAATGAATTTGCCTAAACTATACGTGTATTCATCACAAAAATAATTTTGGCCAAATTAAATCGCTTACATGTGTTTGACACGGGTACGTATGCGTATAAATGAATTTGCCCAAACTATCTAATATTAATTTACTTTGTTAATATTACCTGCTCTGTATTTATATTTAGTACTATATTTGACAATTATAATCTATTTTATCCACAAAAAAATTACTCATGACTCACCAGTTTCTCCAGGAGACTGCAGCACCTCCCATCCATCAGCACTTATTGTTCTTTCAGGTGTAAGAGGAGTCATTGGTTCCAACAGTATATTGTCTTCAGATGTTGCCATCTCTAAAATTGGGAACAAGACTTGAACACCGCCTATGCAGTTAATCACTTCCTGGAAAATAATATTTAAAAGCATATTATATTAAGATCTGAGTTACCTGTATATTCCATATGAGATTTTAAATAGCACACCTCTGTATTCTTTTAACATGGACCGAAATATCTCTATCCGAATATAGTTTTCCCTGATATTTAGCCAAGTATTTTACTCAGTTTCTGAGTGCTTTGCTTCTTTTTTATATAAAGTTTGCGGTTCACCAAGTATATTAGTTCTGAAAAGAACTGTTGAGTTTCTCAACATTTCTATCAGTATGCTTTGATCATCTTCAGGAGGAGAAAATATTTGTGATGAATACACATTTTTACTAAAATAAATCTGATTTTATTTTACAAGAGCCTAGACACGGCAGGTGCATGTTTTGTACATGGCCTAAAAAATATGTCATTAGCACATACCTTTAGATCCCATGTGGCACAACTGTGGCCATTCAACCGGCCTTGGTATAAATGGTTTGGTGCCAAATCTGAACATACTCCATTCCTACATGCCCTTGCATCATAGTACAGTAACATCTTGGCTGGAAGTTCTGACAAGTCATTATCTTCACGTTGAAATAATATCACATTATTTGGACCTATGTAAAAAATAACGATAATTTATACTGGTAGAAATAAGTGAATATGTCAGCTTTCACATTGACACGGTAATTTATACAAAATATTAATCTGTGCACACGGATATAAGCCCAGTAAATTCTGTTCCATTCATCCGTTCATTATCGTTCAATTTACCATTCAGTCTGATAAACAGAGTTAAGTTTATGACATAATTTTGAAAGTTTTTCAACCAAAGCTAATGCACGTGGTAGCCATTTTTTTTATTTTTAGTTGTTACAAATTTAACCAAAACATCATATATACATGCATATTATAAAGTATATGTAGACTGTGAATTTTCTTTGATTCTCCTCGTAAGAAACTTCTAAAAAACACGTCCATAAAACTATGTGTCTAGGAGGAGGCTGACAATCATAGTTTGGGTCTTGAAATTGATTTGTACAACCATCACACTGTAAAATTACCATCCCTTTCATTGACTGTCTCGTTGTAAAAGCGCACTATTATGATAAAGGAAAATTTATCTACTGTCTCGTTGTGAAAGCGCACTATTATGATAAAGGAAAACTTACCTTCAATGTAAAGCCTTTTAATCTCCTTTGATTGTAAGGCATCATGGAAGATGCAAACACTTCCCATCTGGCCATGAAGACTTAAAGATTCCCCCAAGATATCATCCTGTGATCCTATTGGAATTGTCATTGTTCCTGGGTCTACTGTATTGGACTCACGGCGAGGTAGATGATTTGTCAACAACTTCCCCATATTTTTAAGGGAGAGCTGAGATCTTCCTTCAGTGGGTTGGGTAGCAGTGCTCGGCTGAAAGGTGTTGGGGCCAATCGTACATTTGGTGAATGGCTATAAATAAAATTAAGAACAAATTGTTTATATTCACATGCCCTTTATTCTAAATGTCTGTTGCAAAATCCGTTAATTTTAATACTTATTTAGAAGGCTGTATATCTTCAGGATTTAATGCAATATTGTGTTTTATAAGATGTGTCAACCTTTCGGTTGTTATGCTACAACCGTCGCAAAGATTCTCCAAGACAGTTTTAGCATAACAAGCATATATACCATTCTCAACACTACTTTATTCCCTAATGGAAACACATGGTATACCACAAGCCTAACTTTGCTAGTGTTTAAACAATACTACTAACCTCGTTTAGGGCTGGAAATTTCAGTTGAGATGTATGCCTCAACAGGCCATCAATATACACAGATAGTTGACTTTGGACAAATGGTCTTCGAGAAGCAGCATGAACAATATCCAGAGAATGCTATAAGAGAAGTACAGATTTGAAAATTTAATGGAGTTTTTTAAATTCTAAACTAATCCTAAAATATTTTTCTGGACCAGAACCAGAAATTTAAAAAAAGATCTGACAAAAGAACAAATAAATAAATTACCCATTGATTGTCAGTAAGAGAACATTCGACAATATCTTTTACATAGTATTCTTTACGAGTACAGATGGCGATAGTAAGGATGCCGTCTAATGTAAAGAAAGCCTCAAATCCCATTCCACTTGCCGAATAAAAACTGAAATGTAAACAAAAATTGTTATAATTACAACATCAAAGTACTATGTGATTGAACCTACTGTACTAAAGTCTACTTTATTGGCTTGGTTGTTTATTGAAAATTTTTTTCCAAATATAACTAGAATTGTGCAATTTAAAAGCCTCTAATTTAATATAATGTCTAATACACATTTAGTACAAGAAGTAGGGGAAATTGTGTTCATCACAAGACAACCAGGACACGTGCAGGAACCAATTACAGTACCTGTATAACTGTCTTCGGTATATCTGGACCATGGATGGGTCATCTTCTGATAAGCATTGGTCTAGACACAGCCAAGCATGAAATGAGAATCCATGGCCTGGCCACTTGTGTATTGCTGATATCGTTATTCCCTGTCAAAAAAAGTATATTTTTCATTTTATTTAATTTCGATTAAACATTTATTTTCTTCCTTGCATCGTCATATACAATTAAGAATACATTTTAAAATGACTGTATTAACCCATGAATGTCATTATTCATTATTTTTAATATGTTTTCCAGAAAGACATATAATATACAAAAAATGAATGTTTATGAGTGCAATAGGGCAGATAATTTTATGAGGAGAACATTTCCTCTTTCACTGAATTTATTTGCCACTTTCACTAACATTCATTACTTGTGTTATAACACATCTACTTTTAACGATGAGCCTTGGCTAATGGACTAAAGCATTTGCGAATTGGATGTAGAGCAATTCTAAACGACGTGATGCTACAGTTTGATTTTCAAATGTACAGTCAACAGCCTAGCCAAGAATATGGACTATGTACTGACAATCTAATAATACATGTCTATTGAATATCATGTGACTCACAATCCTCCAATCAAAGAATCTATTCAGGTGTGTTATAATAAATAATAATAAATATACATTGAAAACATATACAAATTATTACTGACACTAGCAGATGTGGCAGATTGTAGAAAAGTAATAAAATCACTTTGTAGAAAAGTGACAATTCAAATCCGCATGGATTCACTTACAGCATTTCGGTCTTCCAAATCAAAATAATGATGGGCTCCCAATTTGCCCCCTTTCCTTGCCATCATGGACATACTATGCATCATATGTTTACATTTTGGTGACAGCACCTTCTCATCTTCTCCTCGTATTAGTGTTATTAGTCGTTTTAATTCTGACGACGTTATACTACAAGAGCCCAGTGACTGAAGTAATTGAATCAACTTGTCTGTCAAACATAAAAAAAATAATTCATCAATATGAAAATGTAAAGTTCATACATGGTATTTGTAATGTCCTTTTTAATATTGAAATATAAAACAATATTATGTTTGTTTTCAGGCCTTTTCTCCAAATAATATAATATTAGTATAATTTGTCTAAAATTATGTAGACTTTATTATATTTAACACACACACATACATACATTCTTCAAATTAAAATAAATTCTGCTTATATTAAGCAAAATATTTGTTCTGCCTATCACATAGCAGTCAGGGGGAAAATGCCAAAAGGCTACCTGCTTTCTAGGAGTTTTATCAGATAATCTATATTGTTTTGTTTACTTTTGAACATGACCACAGTGCTTATTTTCCATTTTTCCTAACTGACAGCATTGTCAGTATGAGTTAATTGGTATTTGTAAACATTTATAGACAAAATGAAGCAGATTCGGTTTAACAAAGAATGTATGCACATAGGACAAGCACACACAGTGTATTATTATTATTTCAAATTGATAATATTCTCTGAACACTTTGTACCTTCTGCTTTCGGATCAAGGGTATTTCTACGCTCCAATGTATCTAGTATACACCCTATAATGTTACTAGAACAACACTGTAAGCGGTTGTGATTGCACCAGGTACAGCACCGTGAAAGATTGCGACACACTTCCAGTTGAAGATCCTGTGATTTGAAATCTGGTAGCCACTTAATCATGATGGATGCAGGACCAGTGTTACGTATCACTTGATCTTTCTCAGCTACAAATTCATCGTCCACAAGCTGAATTTGAACATAAGTAATAATAAATTAAATTATAAAGTACAGGTGGTCTAATCCCCGTTTACATTGTCCGTAATTTAAAAATCATAGTCACTAGCTGCCAGGAAAGCACAAAAGCAGCCTAAGCCACTGTCACCAATTAGGTGTGTACCTCCAATATATATATATATATATATTAACTTAATTATGAACATGTTGAACTACTTAACATAATACAGGTTAGATGGTCTAAACCCCCTGTTCATACATGTATGACTAGGTCTATCTCAGCTACAAATTCATGGTCCACAAGCTGTTTGAATTTGAACTTAAGTAATAATTAATTAATTTTACAGATCGTCTACCCCTGTTCACAAGGTTGGGTGTTTAAATTATTAATTATTATATATTAACCGTGATTAAAAACTTGTTCGCAAATAAAACATTTTGATCTGTCTCGAGGTTGCATAAATAAAAACTAACCATATTGTAAATTCTTACTTTTTCTCACACAGTCTGTATATGTAATGTGGAGGGAGAGTATATATAATAGTCTATATTGTAACAAATAGTTTGGTACACAGATGATTCCTACAACACCCTTTTATAAATTTAGATAAAACATTAATTTTTAGAAGCATTTTAACATCAAAGTATACAATACAATGATGAGAGACCTGTATAGAAACCAAAGATTGTATTTACAGCGCATTGAATTAAGATATTATCTCCAAAATAAAAAGAAAGTATCTTGGTAAAGTACATTGGTTTTATACTACGTAGGCTCATCAGACAATAGTCTAAGTTATTTAAAAAACAAAAAATAATTTTGGACTGTATATAATACTTTTTAAGATGTTTTGTTTTGTAAAAATAGGTAGATGATCATGTCATTATGGTTTTAGAATAAGAGTTTTGAATAGTGAAAATGATCTTGTTAGGTGCACTACAAACTATCTGTTATGGATCTTTAAATCCCCTCACTAAATGGAAATGTTGTGATTAATCAAACACTTTCCAAAGATGATACTATCTGTCTGTATAGGAAGATTGTTAAGAGCTGAGGTTACACCTCTCACCAATTTGGATGTTTTCATTGTTATTATTTAAATTTGTAGAGATCATATCAAGTTTTCAAGTATCAAGTTTCTTTTATTTATATCACTGTCGCAGCCGAAGCTGAATTATTGTTTATTTAAAGATATATTGTCCCCACCCCCCCCCCCCCAAAAAAAATACTTCCAAAACTAATTTTTTTATTTACCTGAAAAAAATGTAATTTAAAGCACAAAAAAATTGTTAAATTGGCTGCCAGCCAATGGGTTTGTCATTTTATAAGTGAAAACATTATTTATTTTTCGTTTTTTTTTCCTACGGAAGTGATTAACTTTATTAAAACTACAAAATAACATATTCAAAGCCTGATTTAATTAATTTTTTGGGGGACAATAAATCTTTAAATTAAAATGTATAAAACAATTAAAGCATCAATAACATAAAATATACCATATCAAACAAAGAATTGAGTAATTCTTTGGAAGGCTGTCCTAATCGTTGTAAGGCTTCTCCAAGTCGCTGGTATCCAACAGCCTCTCTAAAAGCATCTTTGGCACATGTTGATTGCATGAAAAGTGATGCTAATGTACGAACTGTCAGATACGCAATAGTCAGCTTGTTACTCTTTGTTTCCTGATAAATAAATACAAAAAATTATATTTAATTAAATAATTGGGTATAATAATTATGAAATAATTACCACATTTCTATAGCGCCCTTTTCATGACTAATCATGCTCAAAAGCGCTTTACATAGCACATTATTACCCTGATCATTTTTTGGAAACATACTCCCATAATGCAGCTACTAATCAGTTGTTGTATTTGATCTAACCGGGTACCCATTTTATAGACCTGGGTGGAGAGAGGCAAATAAAGTGTCTTGCCTAATGATACAAGCAATGTGGCGAGAGTTGGATTTGGACCACGATCTCACGATCAGTATTCCAATGTCCAACACACTGCGCCACATGCCCTCACCATATAAAAAAATATTACACCACAACCTTGAACCAAACATCAGGGTGAGCAAAGATCAAATAGGTGATGTAACACAACTAGGTAAGAATAGAGAGTCGAATTGCGTGGAATAAATGATGTCTGGTGGTGATGATAATGATGATGATGATAGAAATATTCAATCAAAAAAGAGTAACTTTTGATTAAAAACCTACAAGTTATAGTAACTAGAGATTAGCTTTCACTTTGGACAAACACTCCCTTCCGTTAATTATGAATTCAGCCAAGTGGGGAATTCCCTTTTTTGGTACTGAGAAAATATCGGTTCAATTAAGTTCTAACCAATCAATATTTTAATAATAGAAAATGTTTCAACTTACTGCAGCATTGTTTAAAACCTTTAACAGCTCATTAAAAATATCTAATTTAATAAACGATTCTTGTAAATCAGTCTTATCTCGGCCAAGCATAATATGTGGAATGGTTCCTATAAAATAAAAAAAGGCATCTATATAGCTTTCACATTTGTTACATTCAGAAACATTAAAAATCATATAATTAATATATTCCCCCAAGAAGTTTCAGGCAATATATAATGATTAATTCTCACTAGAGATGCAACACAAGGATGCTACGCAACGTTAATGATTTGACAAATCATGAAGCGATAAAATATTGGGAACCAAGTTTAACAAAGAAACTGAAATAACATGTAGAATACCAATACTACAGTCATAATCATGAGTATGGGGAAAAAAGTGATAGATTTCAAAGAGAAATTATGTAAATTACATTTAACGACATCAGCCCGATTTGCAATTCACATGACCACTATCTACACCGCATACATTAACTCATTAGTGTAGGTTGACCCAATGAGGGAAACAGTGATTACTGTATTATCGTAATGCTTTATGCAAATGTCATTCATACATAAAGTAAATACTTCATCGTGTTTATAATTTACAAACTTGAGATAGGTAAAAATTAATTATGCAGATAACTTAAATAAATACCAAATACCAATCAATAGGACTGTAAGATTTTTAAGATTTTAGGAAACTTAACTGTGTACCTAAAAGCTACCAAATCCAAAACCAAACCAACACAACTAGACTGTATATTAATCAAAATGTCTCTGGGTAGATTTGAACTTGAGACCTCTAGATGCATCATGTTGTTACACCATAAACAAGTGTCATATTGTCTAATTACCCATTCATTATTTTCAAAATAATATTATTAAAGAATTACTCATCTATTAAATGCCAATTACTGTCATGGATTTGTGTCAGAGTCAATTTAAAAGATGAAAGTCAGTGTAGGAGAGATTAAAAGGATATTACGCACAAGGTGTTAAGAGATAATAGGACTTAAATAACATCTGCTAACAGATGTATTCAGGGTCTTACACAAAAAATAATATTATTTATAAAATACAGTAAAGCAATATTAAGAGGCGAGTGTCCTCCTGAATCAGGTTTTGTCAGCAAGATTTGCTGGATTAAACTTGTTTAAACCAGTATTTAAGATGGTATAAGAAAATTATACATAAAATAAACACCTATCTAGTAGTGGTACGGTAGGTTAGGCATAGCCATTAAAAACATAGACCAAGAACAATCAGGGCTATATTTTGTCAATTGGTTAGACAATGTACAATATTATTTGACTTTTGTGTATTTAGACGATTATTATCTTATTTAGTATATATCAGTAATTCAGTACTTAATTGTCCCTTTAATAGTGGTATTTACTGAAACATTATTGAAACTGTCCCCCACAAATGATGGGTTCTACAGAAATTCAAATCAAACTAATCTAGAAATTACTGGGGAATAATTTGAACATAAACAATTTAAAATAACAAAATCAATCAGTATCATTTAGATTCTTATTTGACTATTATTATTGATACACTATTTTAAGATGACTGGTTGACAGCTTTTATTTTTTGACCTACATTTTTTTTTTCTTGATGTCTTTTTGTGTTATTAAATTTGTCTTAACTGATAGATTCAAGGTTTTATTTTCAATTTTTTTATATATTTAAATTCTGGTTGATTGTTACGTTAGGCAAAAATGATCCAATACTTTCATTTTTAACAGACGGATATCAAATCAAAACATGGATCAGACGTAAAATGAAATAATGATGAGTCGCAGGCAAGATTTAAATAAAATTGATTGGTAGAAGAATGTGATGTTTGCCATAGGGATTCTAAGGTCACAAGTTGAGTCAAGCGTAAAGAAAGTGAACGTGTTCTTTTAAGGAAGAGGTTGATTTTGCGCAGAGTTCAGATGTGAGAACGAGTCATCATGAGTATTGATAAGAAGTTCCTTGTTCAATAGCCGTCTTACAGTTTTCATCAGTTTCTTGAGCTACTAACTACCATGGATTTATTGCTTTCAGGAATATAATACAAAACCAATTCTGTAAGTACAACATACTTATTTCGCATAATTTTTTCGAGGCCGTAAATGTTGTTAGAATTTCTAAAACAAGCATTTTGCGGCCTTCTATAGTATATTTTACTGTAAAGAAATCAAGGCCGTAAATTTTGTTAGAATTTCTAGCATAGAACAAGCATTTTACTATGAAAAAATAAACAATTGTTTTATAAATTGTTGAATAAGCTCCTTGAGGCCAAGGTTTGGTCTTGAGAGAAGTGAACTATCTAATCAACAAAAATGATTCTATAAGCTGTTATTAAAAGAGAAAATAATTACTACTACTTACGAAGTAATTTTAGCTGAACCTCAGGGTTGCTTTTACTGTTATTTAATGCTTTTATTAGGTTTCCAAGTAGTTCCAATATGTCTACTTGCCTCTGGTAAAAGAAAAGTCATCAAAAAATTGCAATAATCAGAATAGAACAGTTCTTTAAAGTATGTGCACAAAAGGCCTATTAACCATATAATGGATTGAAAGGAGTCTTAACATATATTATGTCCATAATTATTGTTAGTTTCTTTTGTTTTCATAAGTGGACTCTTAGCGAAAATAAATGATGACAGTACATTGGGATGCTCCCACTAGAGTGCATGATTGGCAGATTGTTTCATTGTCTGATAGGGACATTCTAAAAATTCTTCTTTTTGTATTGTATCCTATACTTTTTGTAGAAGGGCTATTGTTGCTTTATCCTGGTAGGCTATAGGCACACAAATTATGGTAAGAGTGATAATAGACCATTTCTTCCGTTTACAGAATAGACAGTGTTACTATTGGATTTATTTTTGTATGTGAGAAGATTATTTTAAAGTAAATAGTGCGTATTATATACCGGCACCTTTCAATTCACAGCATCTGTTTTTTTTAATCGCCGGTCTATAGTTATTGCCATGCCCTCAAACTAAAGACCGGCTAAACGAAAAATCTTCTTTAATACAATCAGTTACACACACGCGCTGCGCCGATTGTGTAGTTAGCCCTAGCCTACGATGATTAACTTGTGTATGAGCTAACTAGAGGATTTAGTAAGTTTAGCGGCCAGTTAAAATATGAAGAAACAAATAAAGTATGACTTGGAAATATTTATTACATATCTGGAAGCGACGAATTATCAAATACAGGCCTTTTTTGGTTGCTTATTGGCAGCAAAACTATGTCACTAACTAGGCCAAGGGCTACTCCAACCAAGTCCATGTTTGCGTTCGCTTCGGCCTAGTCTAGCCTGCCAAATTGGGTGGTACGGTATATAAAACAAATATTTACTGGGCTTTCATTGGGGCACGGTAAAATATATATATATCCAATCTGCAGACAGTACTGTTTTGATCTTATTAGATCTCGTCAGTGCAGCTCAGGTTTCGAAATGAAATGTACCACAGAACTGGCATAATATGTATATTTAACCATGTCCCTCAACCCAGTAAATATTTGTATACTATTACTTGCAATGTGACTCACAATCAGAAATTTATTTAGATGTTATCTAATAAAATATTTACATAAGATAACTTACTTCTTCGGGTGAACAGGTATGAATAACCTGTATCATTAATATAATGCACTTTAAAATAAGATCATAGAGAGATAAGTTGTCTTTCAATACATGAGGGCTAGCTAATGATTGGCTTTTTTCAGGTAACAATTGATGAAAGATAAGATCCACGGTTGCAGGTGATACCACTTTCAGAGCATTTTCCTAGAGAAAACAAAATAAGTTTCCATTAATCAGTATATTTTATAGTCAATAAGAAACGCTTTTAGTATAAAATATACATTATATGCTAAGTAATTGTAAAGTAACAAGCTCTTGTATTCAATATCAGTGTGTTCAAACAGTTTCCTTCAAACTGATCAAAAAATGAAAAACTATGCTTCCTAATGCGATGTCGACATTTAAAGATCATTGTGGGTCATTATAATATATGAATAATATAGAACAATGAATTAACAATCAAAATGTCTTAATAGGTGTCATGATACATTCATGTTTAACAAATACACTTACAGTGCTACCACAAAGTATTGCCCCATATATATGAAAGAGATGAACTTGTATGTCTTCTGGTAGATGACTATTTTCTTCTTGAAAACAATCTGTAAACAACAGGTGGCATTTATTTAGTTTACTTAAATATATCGGATCATTTAGGTTTAATAATGTTGGGTTACATTATTGATATATTTTCTCTCACTGTATTAATGTTACAATGTTTATTATTATATACTGGCACCTTTCAATTCACGTCGGCATCTATAGTTATTGCCATGCCCTCGAACTATAGACTGGCTAAACTGCGCATGTCTGTTTCCTCCATATCTTCAATACAATCCACACACGCGATGCGATGATTGTGTAGCTAGCGCGTGTGGATTGTATTGAAGATATAAAGGAAATATGTGGACGGAGCTGACTATAAGATTTAGTAAGCGGCCAGTTAAAATATAGAGAAACAAATAAAGTATGCTTTGGGAATATTTAGTGGAGTTGAAAGAGTCTTGATGTACAACCCTGGACCTTGGGATTGGAGGCCAAGCATGTTAACCACCAAGCTACGGCTCCACTACTTAGAAATGTCCAATTGAGATTCACATTTTGTTACAGTGTAAAAGCATCAGTTATTAATTGCACACAAAAGACGTGAAGTCGAGATGATGTTATTGAAATTTGAAATTCAATTCACTCAAAGTGACAAAAGTACCTTGTATAAAATCAATATACTAACCATAGAAAAATGGCACAAATTCAACAGAAAGAAACCCTGGCTGATAGTGTAACTGGCGTTGATCCATTTTGTGTCTGGAAGTAAATAAATAATGGAGTATAATACTGTATTTAGTTTTATCTCTTTTTTTCAAATAATATTAAAAATAATGTTTTCATCAGGTTTCAAAGATTTCAATAAATCAATATATTAAGAAAATTTGTAGTTAAAATATCAGTCATGGAAGTGATAATAATATGATGATAAAGCCATTACGTACAATCATGTGTTAATTGTGCGTTATACAAACTAAGATTTCATAGAAACCTAATTAATAGCAACTTTCACTTTAAGTACAGTAGGATATTGAACTACTAGTAACGCAGATGGCTATCAGATAATCATCAAACTTTGTATCATTAAGGTGCAATAAAGATGTGTAAAACAGTAAAAATAAATGACCTAATATTGTGTTTGAGGTCATAAATAAAATTCTATTACTGATTTAAAAAATTACTTTTCAAACAAACTTTTAAACTAAAACTGAAGAATACATGATAGTAAAAAACAAATTTAAATCATGTGATTTATTTGGATTTTAACCAAAAAGATAAGATTTAAAAGAATGAAACTATTACAGCCACATCTTATATTTATCTGCATTTTATAGATAACACTTAAAATTAGAAATTACGCATTGCGTGGGATGCTTTGATATCTTAAAGCATACTATACAGTAGTAACTGTATGCGTCATTGTGTACATAGTATTTAAGAGCGGACCTTCCCATTTCCTTTGGTGTAAAAGCTGCTTATAAGAAAAATAGAAATGGAAAGTTTTAAACTACTAGTACATTCTTATAAACAACTATTTTTTTTAAATACCCATTTCCTATATGATTTTAAAGTGGTGTCGGTAGTCTCTGATTATTACTTACCAGGATAAATATAAAAATACAGTTGAACCAATATTAAGAGGACACCCTCAGGACCCAACAAATTGTCCCTTTAACAGAATTGTCTACGAAATAAGGATTAGCCTTAGTGTTAAAATATATATGTCCCCTTATTCACTTAACATGAAAGTGTCTCCTTTTTTTTTTTTTTTTTTTATTCTCATCCAACAGCGAGTAACCCGCCAATTACAGGATGGATAAACTATTTAATAATTTCACAAGACAAATATATACACAAGATGCTCTACATAAACAAAGACTTATTATTAAGTCTTTGGGAGTGGAGTTGTAAATTGTCATGAGAAAAAAACCCTGACATATGACAGGACTTAAACCCAGGACCCTAAGATTGGTTGCCAAGCATCATAACCACCAAGCCACAGCTCCACTCCTCCTTAATAGAGGTGTCCTCTAAATACAGGTTGGCCATAATGTTAAAACATAATAGGTTTCCCCTCGTTCGTTTCATAGGAAATGGTCCCCTAAATAGTCTACTGATAGTTAGAAACTTCAATCAAAATATTTTATGATTGCAAGTACAAATATCATTCATTATTATTTTTTTTAATCTTTAAAGCTCTGTGTACACTATCAAACTAACAAAAATGATGTATGATGTGATGTGCCTATATATGGACATGATGATGTCATATCACTACCATATTTGGGCATATCACTATGCCTTTAATGATGATCACGAAGTGTTTTGGAGTGGTTATGGATGCAATTGTGACAACAATTTTCACCAATCTTTGTTCAAATACGTGAATTTTAGCACAATAAACCTAGGCCGGCAGAGCCACTTTCAAAGAATAGCATTACCGGTGTGTGAAGGGGTCTGTGTAGTCAGCTGTCCAGGTCAGTATGCAAATGTTAAATGGAGCCTAGTTGAAATGGAATATACAAAGCGTTCTATGAACAACTTTGTGCAATATTTTTTCTACTATTTTACTGATGCAGTCTACATTCGATTTATTCTTGACGACAATTTTCATCCGATACCATTTTATTATTCAAAATGTGCAATAACCAGCTGTCCAGGTCAGTATGCACATAAGTGGAACCAAGTCGAAATGGAACTTACACAACGTTCTATGAACAACTTTGTGCAATATTTTTTCTACTATTTTAATGATGTTGTTTACATTGACGACGATTTTCATCCGATATCTATTTATTATTCAAAATGTGCAATAACAAAACTGGCCTTACATCTTTACAAGTACGAAAGAAATCGAAGTTTAAATTCCTTGGCAGGGCTGTGTCATACTATTCAAATTCGTACTCTACGTATTTGGTCTGTTGTACTTGGAGGGGAGAAGTCAATCCTGGACCGAATGCTACTAATTCGAATAATAAAAGCAGCTCTTTAAAGGTGTACTACCAAAACGTTCGTAGTGTAAAAAATAAAATGGAATCATATAAATCGGAATTGTTTAGTCACATGTCACAAGATACATAGACGTTGTAGCATTAAAACTGAAACCTGGTTAAATAACACTAATTGATTGAGAACTGTCTTTAGATGGCTTTAATCTATATCGCAGGGACCGGCAAGAGGACAAGAGAGGCGGTGGAGTTTTACTCTTAATTAACAACAAATACAGGTCGTGTCGTCTCATTCAGTTTGAAGATGAAAGTCAAGAACTAATGTGGGTAAAAATTCAACTGTCTAGAAAAAAATGTTTAATTATTGGTATATATTATCGCCCCCCATCGGCACCTAAATCTCAAATCGATCGTCTCTGTGAGTCTATAAACAATGTGCAATATGAATTTCAGGGCTTCAATCATGACGTTATGTTATTAGGAGATTTTAATCTACCTGAGATAAAATGGCGTTTGAATAGTTATAATAAGTGCAATATTGTAGAATGTGAAGCTCCCGACAACTCTAATGGCAAATTTATAGATAATATTTTACAGGGCAATAATTTTAATCAATTTGTATATTTTCCGACATGTGCCGATCACACTCTTGATCTTGTCTTGTGCAATACTATATGCCACGAAGTTTCATCCGGTGAAGATATTTTCACTTCTGATCACTGTGCAATAAATTTTAAATATCCTATAGAGTTTAACAAACACCTTATCAATGATGACGATCGATTGTTATATAATTTTTAAAAACTTAACAAATTAGATTTTATACAAATGCTTTCTCATATTCCTTGGCATTTACTTGATCTTGCCGTTGACATTGATGAGGCAGTTAATTTATTTTATGATTTTATTTTTGCTACTATCAAAGATCTCGTCCCTGTTTTCAGACCTAAGAGAAAACTCCCACCATGGTTTGATAATGAGTTCTACACTGCTCTGAAATCTAAAGAATCATATTTTAGAGAAAAAAAACGTAATCCAAATAGGTTAAATATTGAAAATTTTCGATTTGCTAGGTCAAATTTTAAACGACTTTGTAGATTTAAGTATCAAACCTATGTTAATTCATTATGTTTTAATTTAAGTTGTAATCCGAAACGTTTTTGGTCTTGGATAAAATCCTCAAGAAAAAATAATAATAACATCCCTTCGGAACTACATTTTAATAATCAGTCAGCTTACACTGTAAAAGACAAAGCAAACTTACTTTTATTCTGTTTTTAGTCCTGTTAACAACGATTTGGATATTCCTAATCTTCCTGAATATCCCATTGATTGCTTATCTAAACTTGAGTTTAATCAGGAGGTTATAGAAAAGCACATTAATGAAATTGATTCTCATAAGGCTTCAGGTAATGATGGTCTAAGTAATATTGTTTTGTCTTTAGCTGCCAAACCTCTTTCTTTCCCTTGTAAAATTTTATTTGAAAGATGCATTTCTGAGAAACGTTTTCCGATAAAATGGAAGCAAGCTAACGTGTGCCCTATCTTTAAAGCTGGTTCTAAATCTGATGTACGCAATTATAGACCAGTTTCTAAAGTATTTGAAAAAATTGTTCACGACCAAATTGTTAAACATATATCTCCAGTTATTAGTGACCATCAACACGGATTTTACCCAGGAAGGTCTTGTGAAACAAATTTGTCTGTTCTGTTGTCACATGCAAAAGGACAATGCAAAGTTGTATATACAGACATGGCTAAAGCCTTTGACAGGGTCTCCCATAAGTTGCTCTTGTTCAAACTTCAACAATTTGGTCTAAATCACGATTTAATTTTATTTTTTACAAGTTATTTATCGGACAGGTTTCAGAGTCACTTTTGATGGTAATGCGTCTGAATGGCTTCCAGTTTTATCTGGCGTGCCTCAGGGGTCTATTTTGGGGCCTCTTTTTTTCATTATGTTTATCAACGATTTTTCCTTTGTTCCTCGTCATTCTAATGTTCTTATGTTTGCTGACGATATTAAATTATTTAAGTCTATACAAACTTTAAATGATATGTTGTTGTTACAAGAAGAGGTTGACAGACTCATTCACTTGGAATATGTCAGTCAATGCCTCTAAATGCAAATCAATGTCTTTTACTCTTAAGAAAAAACCCATCTATTTTGACTTTTATATTAAGAATATTATACTTGAAAGAGTGTCTGTTCACAAAGACCTTGGTATTTTTTTAGATAGATCATTAACCTTCTGTAAACATATTGATTTTATAGTCTCTAAATGCAATAGACTTTTGGGTTTTCTTTGGAGACATTGCAGACATATTAACGATAAAAAGGCATTAGTTATTTTATACAAATCTTTAGTTAGGTCGAATCTTGAATTCTGCAGTGTTATTTTTAACTCTATTTCTCTTGCCCAGTCTTCTAGATTACAAAGTGTACAGAACAAGTTTTGTCAATTTTATGTGCGTAAATTTGGTTCTATTAGCAAAGACGTTCTTATTAATTTAGCGGATAGGCGTAAGCTATTTGATTTAATTTTTCTTTTTAAGCTGTGAACTCAATTTTTCATGGTAGTTTTGAAGTGTACTTTCCTATTTCTGTTCCACAAAATCAATTATTTTCTATATCAAGAGGGAGGGTAAATATTACTAAAAATGGTTTTGTTAATCGTTTGCCTAAGTTATACCACTCACTATGTAAAATTGATGGATCTGTTGATATTTTTAGATTCCCTTGCTTGTTTCCGTCACAAGGTTTTGTCTAATGTCAGTAATATTTAAATGTTGTCTTGTTATCTGTTGATTTTTGCTTGTATATAATATGTTATATTTTGCGACTTTCAACCCTGTTAATGGTGACGTTTGGTCACTGTAGGGTGATGATGAAAATGAAAAATAAAAAAATAAAAAAAATATTTGGGCATATCACTACAATATTTGGCCATATTACTAGTTTGATAGTGTGAAATCAGATTTAAAATTTCTACTTACCCTACAAGAGATTTCCTCCATGTGTGAAAAGGATCATACATGCATTCGCCTAGATGTAATGTATGCTTAACTAAATCCATGTACTTTTCTTTAGATGTATCACAGTCAAATTCAGGTATCTGTTATAATATTCAAGACATAAGCAATCAGAAAATCATTACCAACATAATTTAATTATCAAGAATAAAAAAGGAAGAGATTTCCTCCATGTGTGAAAGTGATCATACATTCGCCTAGATGTAATGTATGCTTAACTAAATCCATGTACTTTTCTTTAGATGTATCACAGTCAAATTCAGGTATCTGTTATAATATTCAAGACATAAACAATCAGAAAATCTTTACCAACATAATTCAATTATCAAGAATAAAAAAGACTATTCATTTTTGCCTTTCAGCAGAACCCAACTAATATCCAGGGGCTTTCTTTAAAATAAATCCAGGGGCCTTTGACAAAATCGTAAAATCGTAGAGTTGTTTTTGATATGGTATTTTTATACAACTCATTCAATTCCGTTTATGATTGTCCTCTTGTTGCTTTGTTTAAGTTGAATATTCCAACTCGTACTCGCAGCAAGTGTTTGCTTCACGTTCCTTGTGGTCGTGTTGAATGCACAAAACGAGGTATCTTTCAGCGGTTACCTAACACATTTAATAGGTTACTTGTTACTTGTTTGGATATTGATTTATTTTATGATAGTTTAAATGTATTTAAGGGTAAAATTGTTAAGTCAAGTCAAGTATCATTTATTATCATTTGTTTTAGGAAAAACATAGAAATTCTGTTTGCTCTGTTGGCGGAGCACAATATCCAACGGACACAACACGAACTCAAAAAACAAGAACATTACAAAAAAAAGTCTACATCATATTTAAGGCTCTAATAGATCCTGGAAAGAAACTATTTGTAAATCGTGCCTTATTGGCCTTAATAGAACGAAATCGCCGACCGCTGCGCATCAACTGGAACATACTAGAGGCCGGATGAAAATGATCATCTTTGATAGCCACTGCCTTTTTCAGAAGACGATCCGAAAATATGTTCTCCAAAGGCAGTTGTGTAGATCCAATTATACGCGATGCGGTCTTGACTATTCTATTTAGGTCACGCTTTTCATTTTCGGTAGCGCTACCGAACCATACCGTTAAAGAATACGTTATTACACTCTCTATAACTGACCTATAGAAGGACGACATTATTACAGAGTTTATACCAAATGATTTAAGTCTACGTAGGAAGTAGATTCTTCTTTGGGCCTTTCTAATAATGTTACGTGTGTTAATATGCCACTTCAGATCATTTGAAATATAAATACCCAAGAATTTAAATTCTTCTACAAACTCAACTGATATACCATTAATAAATATTGGATATTTGACATTAAGTGATTTACGGAAATCAACAACCATTTCTTTAGTCTTAGATACATTCAAGAACAGATTGTTTTCGTTACACCAGTCTACAACTCGTTTAACTTGGTTGCGATAATTAGACTCATCACTGTCATCATTGATTAGACCTACAATGGTACAATTAAATCTCTTTAATGTTGTTATCTTTGTTTATGTTTGTGTTGTTTTTATGAATACATTTTATTTATTATGTTTAGATTCAACCTGTTAGTGGCGATTTCATCGCTGTTGGTCGACAACTGAATAAAATAAAATATAATAAAATAAAATATATAAAGAGACATACTAACTATACAATATAAAATACAATATTATACAGATATTGCCTGCTTAGAGGTGAAATATAACATTTGACATCCCCGAGGGAATGATATTTGCTCGAGGGAATATATTTCCCTAAGCGCCAAGTGCTGAGAGGGGAATATATTCCAGAGAGCAAAATATAATTCCCCAAGGGGATGTCAAATCTTATATTTTACCGATATAAAAGGCGATATCTGTTATATCATATACCCAACAACAAGTAGAATATCTACTGGGTCGGTAGCTAGGCCTCCTTTATGTAATAAGCCTACCTAGTTAGGCGTTGCATTCACCTTATTTTAACTTGTTGGCTAACAGATATCGCCTTTTATATTGTTAAAATATAAGATTTGACATACACTCGGGAATGATATTATGTTCTCGGGAAATATATATTCCCTCGAACAAAATATCATTCCCTCAGGGATGTCAAATGTTATATTTAACCTCTAAGCAGTCAATATCTGTATAATACTACAGTAGAACCCTTTATTTAGGGAACAACTTTTTTACTATTAATACCGCTGTTACTCCTAAATTAAGTTACACTAAATTTGAAAATGAAAATGTACATAAATACTTATAAAATGTACCTTCTTTAAAACAGCTGAAGCGATTGGAATTATCTGGCGGAAAAACTCACACGATGCAATCAAAGCAATATTGTCATGATTTCTGAAGGGAAAAAAAAATTATCAAAATAAGAAAGTCTGGACCAGTCTACAACACTGTACACTAGATTATTCACATTATAACTTGGTTTATAATTTATAATATTTATGCTATTTTTAACTGCTCACGGAGTCACAAAACAGTAGCAACATCTGAAAATGTGGGATCAACATGTAACAACACTAATTGGCAACAATGTGGAATTAATATGTGACAAATAATATTAATTGGTGGCAATGTGGTTACAATATTAGAACATGTGTAATTTAACTACAAGAACCATAGTGCGATTGGGGTTGCTATGTACAGTACATAACTACAGTATAATTAAAATTAACATGACAATACGTCTCAGCTACTCCACAGTTGATTATATAAGTATATTATTTTTTTTTTAAGAATGTTAAAATCTGATTTTAGAAATCATGAGGTTGTGTCAATGGTGTGCAACTGTTTTGCATATTATATCTTCTTCCTATTGTTAACACATTCTATTTTATAGTATATTAAATTATAATTTTATATCCTCTGCTTTGGGTAACAACCTATTCAGGGGGACACCCCCATTACTTTTCCATGAAATGAATGAGAGCAAGGGCAGATCCAGGAGGAGGCCAAGGTAGGACATCAAATTCAGCCTTTCGTTTCACCATTTTTTTCAAAATCCTGTTCAGAGGACACTTTTTTGTGTCCCAAAGGTGTCCAATTAATAGGATTTCTATTATATTATACCATGTAAACTGTCTATATTCATATTTTATACCTGCATAGTACAATTAATACTTTGACCATATCTAGCACAAACTGTAACGTGTCATCTTTCAGGTTTTCAACAAGTAAACTTTGACTTTGTTCTAACTTGTCCCTTATTACTTGTAGAAGATTGCTTGGTAAAGTTGATAATGGTATACTATCTAGTTGAGATCTGCGAAAATATAAAAATAAAATCTTTAATTAAAAAGAAACCCTGAGGAATTACTCAGAGATTAGAGATTATTATCATGACATTGTAGAGAGTGACAAGTTTAATGGTTTCTTTTTTTTAACTTCATAATTGAATGACTTTGTTTCTCAACACTTATGAGAGTTATAAAGAGTTGTTAATGTATTAACATGAAATAATCTTTCCTAATATCAGCAGGGTTTTTTTTGTGTTCAGGCAGAGATGCAGATAACTGTATGTGGCTATATTAGTTTTGCTCTCGGTTTATTTTCTGAGTCTAGGTAGGAGGCCTAAACTAGAGGCTTCCTTTATCTTGATCCATACAAATAAAAACCATGACCATTTACACTTATTTTCTACATTAGAAATTAACCTGTTAAAACTTAGGTACTGTATCCATGTGGCAAAATATGTTACAGTGCAATCCCTCCATTTTGGGAATCCTATTAAGGACACTTTCTTCTGAAACAAGTGCCAAATATGTTCAAACAACAACATAACTACTGTTCATTAGAAACAACTTTTAAGGTGTCCCTCTTGGAGTCCCATGATCCTATTATTAGGGGTTCTGCAGTATTCCTAAACTATAATGCTTACATTTTATCAAAATATACAGTTAAAAACCTATTAAAGGGACACCTTCAGGACCCAACAAATTGTGCTCTTAATAGGGTGTCCCCTGAATAGGGATCTCTATATCTACAAAAAAAAAGCAAATTGATCTGGAATCCCAAAATTGAGAAAAATCTGTATTAATAGCGATGTTATCAATTTGTCTTTTTTTGCATTGGCATTCTCAAAAGTGACTACTGTACTGCAGCAATATTTTTAATTATTTACACCTGACCAATCTTACTTTTCAAAAGTATAACATAAACATTAAAAACAAAACCTATTATAAATTGAATAAACTAGATGGTACGCTCGCTTCGCTCGCGTACCATCTAGGTCGTGCCCACAGATGGTTCTCGAATACATAATAATTTCAGCGTTAAAAAACTGACAATTTCAAATGTACGTACAATAATACATGTCGTTTACAGAAACGAATAAATAGACACTGATTTATGTACTCAACTAAAATTAGCACCCTGGGAATTACTTCCGAAAGAGAAACTTGTCACAAAATGAGACCAATTGTTGGTTTTCAATTGTTTCTTAGAGCCAATTCATACTTAAGTTGGTTCCTACCCTACCCACCAAAGTTGTTGCGTTTAGGGCATATGATGCACCGTAGGCCTATCAGGCTCTACTATGGCTTTACAACGCTACTCATGCCAGTGAGGGAAGGGTGATGATATGGGTGGTTTAACTGCAATAATAAAGATTTGTACATAATATACGGCGACTGAAAACGCTAGCACCAGCTCATTATCCGTTTAAAAAAAATTATATCCAACCTCTGCAGCACAGATTGAAAAAAAAAATGGATCGAATTTCTGTTATGAGTATACAGTACAGTACTTTCCTTTACGACGCCTGAGGGAATAGACACTTGTGGAACGACACAGAGATTGGAATGTTCCATTCATCGCAAATCAATACATTTGTATAAACGTATATTAAATCTATCAAAATAGTATTTTTTTAAAGAAAATCGGCCTGTCTTCAACATCATGATACTGTACTCGAGCTGTTCAACCGGTTTTCAGCTATTAAAAACAATTATCGTAGGAGGAGATAGGAAAATGCGAAGCCTCCTCGAATTTTTGTGGCGGGTATTTTTCAAGATTGACATCCATTAGACAGTGTATACCACGATCGGAAAACACCCCTATTTGGGGAAAATCGTTGAACCTAAATTCGTTTTAATCGTCAATAACTAATTATCTAACTTAATTTAATTAGTAAACAGGGTTACTTCAGGTGGTTAAAATCAGTACCGAAAGTACGAACCAACTTTATATACCATCGAGTAAAAATTCTAAAAGTAAGGCGCAATTTACCGAATTACACAAACCAACAGTGGTGTTGGTAGTCTATGAGTGCCGCTTACCTGGATAAACCAACATAAGCCTCTCTCTCCGACGAGAGGTAAACATTACGAAAAGAAGAACATTAATAACATTAATTTTTCCCCACCCCCGTCGGATAATGGATCAGTCCGCCACCAGTACGCCCTCAAGTGAGACACACCCACTTATCATCGTCATCATTTCTCAAGACCACCTGCCTGAGGGGACGGTAGGGAGGGCGTTTATCCAGGTAAGCGGCACTCATAGACTACCAACACCACTGTTGGTTTGTGTAGTCTATATCGTGCCTAGCTTACCTGGATAAACCAACATAAGCCAGTGTAGCACCGGACTAGAGTCTAGTCGGAGGCGGGAGGCAAGGTAAACATTGTCATACATACCTAGTGTCTGGGCTTCAAGATTGAAGCCACCACCGTAGACTGGTTTGCGGAGGTATCCGACAGGTAGTGGGAAGTGAAGGTGGACTGTGATCGCCACCATGCCGCTTGCAGGATGTCTGGAAGGGGCACCCCAGCAAACAGCGCCCATGAAGCGGCTATGCCACGCACTTGGTGCATATGTGCCGGAGGAGGCGTATTTGTGGAGTCGTAACCAGCCCGGATGGCTGCCACGACCCAGTTTGCCAGCGTCGACCGAGCAGCCGGTCGGAAGGGTGCAACTGTCGATATGAACAGATGTGACGCTGAGACCCGAATGGACTCTGTGCGTTTGATGTAAAACTTTAGTGCCCGCACCGGGCACCAAAGTCTGTCTTCCTCAACCCCTGAATATGCAGCAATGGTGGGAATAAACACAGTCGGCGGCGAGAAGTTCAATGTCTGAGATTTTGCAAGGAAATCTTTCCTAAAAACCAACCGCGCGCCACCCCGTTCAAACCTGATGTGCCCTGGCTCCAGAGAAAGAGCATGCAGTTCACCTCTGCGCTTGCACGAGGCTAGTGCAATCAAAAAGGCAGTTTTGAGAGTCAGGTTGTAAAGTGATGCCCTACTCAGGGGCTCGAAGGGTGGACGCATAAGAGCGGCTAGGACGACATTGACGTCCCAACGTGGAATCAGGGCCTTAGTAGGAGGCCGTTCTCGAAACATCCCGCGAAGCAAACTGGAAATTGCAGGGGATGAAGAGATGGTCGAGCCGTCTTTAAAATTCGGAATTACTGCAGCCAAGGCAGACCGATAGCCGGATACGGTGCGAACCTGCAGACCTGACTCAAACAGGTAATGTAGGAAAGCGCAGACCTGGCCCAAAGTCACTTTCATAGGGTCGGTCTTCTGGCGCTTGCACCATTCGAAAAAGTGTTTTAATCGGCTATTGTAGACAGCAAGAGTGGATTCCCGTCGGGATTTCGCCGCGAGGGCGGCCGGACCATCTGGAATGCCTGAGTCTCTGAAACGATCCCTGACAATGGCCATACAGTCAGGTCGAGGGATATGAGGTTCGGTAGAGCAAACCGAGCTCGGCCCTGCGTCAGCAAGTCGTTCCGAATCGGAAGACGTAACGGCTGATCGTACAGAAGGCCCAGAAGCAGTGGAAACCACGGCTGCCTGGGCCAATACGGCGCTATTAGTAGGACTCGGCATTGATGGCGCTGAATGTGCGTCAGGACCAGTGGCAGTATTGAAATCGGTGGAAAGGCATATGCCCAAAGGTTGTCCCATGGTATGGACAGGGCATCCACCGCCCACGCATGTGCATCCCGATATCGACTGCAGAACGTCGGGAGCTGCGTGTTGCCTGACGTCGCAAACAGATCTACATGGGGCCGCCCAAAGTGGTTGAAGATCTGGGTGGCGATTATTGGAAGAAGACGCCATTCCGTAGGACGTAGAAGTGGACGGGACAGTGCGTCCGCCACTATGTTCAGACGACCCGCAATGTGGGCCGCTGACAGTTGGATGTTGTGTCTTATACACCACATTAGCAACGTCCACGTGTGGCAACATAGCGTGGGGGACCGTGTACCCCCTTGCCTGTTTATGTATGCCACGACGGTTGTGTTGTCGGAATTGACGAGAACATGGCGATTTGCCAGATGGGGAAGAAGAGCCTCCAATGAGCGCTCGACTGCCCAAAGTTCGAGCAGGTTGATGTGGGCGCGCGTCTCCTCGGGCGACCAGAGGCCGGAGACGCGAATGTCCGGAGACGGTATGTGACCGCCCCAGCCTACTTCGGATGCGTCCGTTTCCACACGGACATCCGGAATTGACCTTTGTATAGGTGTGCCCACAAGTAACCTGTCTTCCACGAGCCACCATTCGAGATGCGAGATAATGAACGCATTCGTTGGAACCACCTTGTGTAGAGAGTCTGATCTTGGGCGGTACGCTGCCAGAAGGTGCAGATGTAGAGGCCGCATCCTTAACCGGCAGAACGGAACGAGGGCGACGAAGCTGGCCAGTGACCCCAAGGTGCGTAGCCAGTCGTACGCCGTCGGAGCCTGAGCATTGATAAGATGTAGCACTGCAGTTCTTGCCTTGGCCACACGCTCGATGGATGGGCACGCACGGCCCGTAACCAAATTTATTTGGGCTCCGAGATACAGAGGGTTCTGAGAAGGGAGAAGACATGACTTCTCCTCGTTTATTATGAACCCTGCTTGTTCCGTCACGAGGCGGACAAAAGATAAGCTGCTCAGCAGCTGGTCCCTGGACTGGGCCACGATCAACCAATCGTCTAAGTACATGAACACTCTGATGCCGTGTTGATGAAAGAACGCCGCCAGGGTTCTCACTAGACGAGTAGACACTCGTGGGGCCGTTGAGAGGCCGAACGGCAGAGCTACGAATTGGTATACCTGATCGTGAATGCGGAAGCGCAGCCAACTCTGGTGTTCTTGCGCAATAGGCACGTGAAAGTACGCGTCTTTCAAGTCTATTGTGGCTGCCCAGTCCCCTCGTCTTAGCCCCAACAGGATAGATGAGACAGTCTCCATCCTGAACCTGCGGGGCCGGATGTACCGCTTGTTCAGACTTTTGAGGTTTAGGATGGGTCGCCAATCGCCCGATTTTTTCTGGGCGAGGAAAACGGTGGATTCGTGTCCCGGGATCGTAAGTTGTTCCTTTTGAACATGCACCACAGCTCCTTTCTGGAGCAGTGCTTCGAGGCCCGTCATGAGCGCTTGACTCTTTTCCGGCTCTGACGGAATCCTCGTGTGCCGGGCACCTCCGCTCACCGGAGGGCTCGAGAATTCGATACGATACCCGTGAGTCACGGTGGAGAGAACCCATCTGTCTGTGGTCAGGGTCTCCCAAACCCGTGAAAACCGTTTCAAGCGACCCCCCACCTGCCCGCCCTCGCTTGGAGGGACGGGCGTCCCCGGGCCGTCACCGGCGCTTCACATTATAATACCGGCGACCACTCCTGTTGGTGGCGCCTTTGCCACCCCTATTTCGCATTCCGCGAGGGGGGTGTGAAGCCTGTCTTGATGTAGAAGCCTGACTTTGCATAGGCTGAGCCGGTGGCGGCGGGGGAGGCTGCATCTGCTGAGGAGCAGCAGGGACAGGCGGCGGTCGTGCGGCTGTCCCTGAGCGTGAATTGCTAGCTCGGCGTTTTTGCGGGAAGCGCGCTCTTGTCTCCCGACGAGCTTCCCTCTCACGAGCCCATTTATCCTCCTTCTGTGAGAAGGAGCCAAAGAACAAGTCCTGCGCCCCGAAGGAGTCAGACGTAGTAAACCTACGGAAATCGGTCGGTGCGATGTCAGTTGCACCCAAGACGTTAACGCGACGGGCCGCGGCCGCAGATAATGAGATCGTTGCCTGTTGATCAACAACCAGGCCCATGATCTGCTGTAGTAGAGCTATCACGTCCGAATCGCCCTGGGGCGGATGTTCTGGATCAGCCAGAAAGGATAGCAAGTACCCGGCCATAGAGGCGGCTCTAAGCGTCTCGCGTGCGGCCCTGTCGACGGACGTAAGGACGTCCTCTGTCCGGGATTCCGAAGGCTTCAAAAAATTAGTCCTGGACGGGTCCAGGTTCTGGTCCTCACGGACCCGTTCCTTCGCTGCCTCCGGGACGCTTGGCGCCGCGATGTACAGTTCGAATTGTTTCTGCGGCACCGGAAAAGCCGATGACAGGCTATAAGGCATAGGCCTACGAATCTTGGACTCTTTTGCGATCAGCTCCACACGTTCCACAAGTTCTGGATCGAGAGGCGTAACCGGGCACGAAGATACCTTCTTAAAGGGCGTGCGTACGCCAAAAGTGGAAAACCGCTTAGACGAAGGAGTATGCTTAGGCTCGCGATACGTGAAATCGACGCCGAGAAAGGACAGCACCGCGGGGACCGTCCGCATAACTAGCGCCTGCAGACCTTCCTCCCCTGGCCCGGCCTGCTCTCGTAAGCTATCTCTATCATCGTCAGAGAGCGAGGCCATCGTCCTGTCACTATCGTAATCCCTTTGCCGGACGGACGAACCATCGAAAAACGAGGTCTGCTGTGGGCCAACATCAATGTATGGAATATGGGGAGGAGGTCTAATCTGAGAGGGTACCTCAGGCTCATCCCTCGGCAGAGCTCTCACAGCTGCAACAATGGCTTGCAGTAACCCCGGAGAAAACTCATTCACCCCCGGAACCGCAGAGGCCGCAGCCGGTGCAGGCATATCTGGAAGGCTAACTTCCGGCGCGACGACAGGGGGGCCTGCCGTATCAACGGCACCCACCTCCGAAGGTGGTGCCGCTTCCGTGCGCTCTTTAGGCTTAGGGAGCGATTTGAACTTGGACGGTGTCCAGCGGACACAAACATCGCACGGCGACAACTCGGTACACATGCGGCAATTTATACACTCCAAGTGGCGGTCCCACTTCACGGTAGAGCGGGGACCCCTACATTTAATACAGTCCTGCTTAGGCATGGTGATCTAACAGACCTACTTTTCCCCACTAGCCTAACGAACAACAAAAGATCTTCCAGTATTTCTATCCAGGTGAAACACACTGGATAACGGCTTACAACGCTAAATTTTAACTCCTGGCAACCAGCCAAGGGTAACGATTCTAAACGTATCCACCACAAGATAACGATCTACTACACTTAGCTTCGTTTTCTTGCTCTATTCTTCTCTTCCAGTCTACAGTATAAAGGTCTTTATCGCAAA